>NC_079358.1:9699646-9924350 GCF_029582105.1 Oenanthe melanoleuca
GACCAGAGGGAAATCAAGGCAGATCCATGGTTTGTCAGGACTTGCTTGATCCCAATGAGCCCCATGGTGCATTTGGTGCTGAGGCCTTGAACCTCAGGACCTGAGAGGAGATTGCACAAAACTTTCTAGAAGTCCAAGTCAGAAGAAAACCCAAAGTGTCTCAAAGCATTAATGGGTCCCACTGAGATCCATCCCCAACACAGGCTCCTCATGGACTCCTAGGAGGAGAGAATTGGAGACCATGACTGCTCAAAAATGTCTCAGAGACTCAGAGAGGAAAGGAAAATCCAAAGTACCTTTGAAACCTTGAGTATCTCTAAGTATTAATGAGCCCCACTGTATGTCAATACAAAGATACTCAAGGGACTAGTTAAAGTAGATAATAGTGGCCATGATTGCACTAAACTACTAAAAGAGTTGGTGTCAAATGGGATAATTCAAGTACCTTAAAAAGCTGAAGTACCTTGAAGCATTAATGAGCCCCACTGAGTGTTGTTACTGACAAAGCCTCTCAAGGACTAATTAAAGCAGATAATTGGAGGCCATGATTGCACAAAGATCTTAGATACTCCAAGGCAAAAGCAAAACCCAAAGTGCCTCTGAAAAACCTGCAGTCCCTGGGAGCATGAAGGAGCCCCCAGGGCCATTCCTGACCAAGGCTCCCCAGGGACTGGTCCCAGCAGATCCCTGAGGCCACTGGGATGTGGGGGGATGCTGAGGGCAGGACAAGGGGTGACAGTGCCCAGCCTTGCTGGGGCTGTGCCAGTGGCTCAGGACAAGGTGTCTCCTCACAGCCCTTGGTGGCACAGACCCTGCTGTGCCCCAGGGCACCAAGGCTTGGCTTCTCTTTGTCCCCACCTGTCATCTCTGCCTCCAATTTCCTGCTCTAACTGGAACCTGGGGACACTTTCTTAGTTTTGTCCCTCAGTGGGACCCATTAAAACTTCAAGAAACTTTGGAGTTCGATTCTGCCTTGGAGTTCTTGAGAGGTTTCTTCATCTCCCTTTCAGGGACTGATGTTCAGGATTTTAGAACAACCCCCGAGAGGGTCATTAAAGAACCTTATTCTGTGTTGTGCTGCTGAGCTCAGCTGGGCTCCTGGCACAAAGGGAGCCCCTGGCAACCGAGAAGAGCTTCAAAAATACATTTCTCTTGATGAGCAGCTCTTCTCCCAGACCAGCAGGGTTGGGGCACTGCCTGCAGCCACTCCAGGCACAGCACAGAGGCACAGAGAGCTTCAATCAGTCAGGGCTGGGAAGATGCTCAGAAGTGACTGGGGCAGAATCACTCCCAGCCCTTGACACAGGAAGCCTCTGGCTGCAGGACAAGGCAGCTGCAGCTCCTGGAGTGATCTCCTAAAGCTGGAACATCCCAATGCCTACAGACTCTGTGAGTACATTCTCTGATTGTCTCTTGTGTAGAGCAGCCAGGGGTGCCCAGGGCTGTCCTGCAGAGCAGGGTCCTGCAGCCCAGGGCGCTGTGCTGGGGCAGGGACTCTGCTGCCTGCCAGGGACAGCTCTCAGCCAGCCCTGGGAGCTGCTCCCAGCACTAGGGGGGAAGGTCTGGGTGGAAGGAGACAGCTGGTAAGGCTTGGAAGTGATCTCCTTGTGTGGTGTGGATGTTGCATTATACAGGACTGCTTCCAGCATGATATTTAATACCAGAACATTTCCAAGGAGATTATACAGGGAGTACAGTAAGGCAGGAGCTGCATAGAAGGGAAAAATCCTGTTTTTTTCATCTGCTGCTCTCAGCTGCCTGGATGAGAAATTGCACATTGATATTCATCTCTCAGTTAACGTTGAGGAAAATAAAATAAGTTTTCTCTCAGATCTCAATAAATCCAGGCAGTGACAGAACAGCACAGGGCCCCTTAAGGAAGCTTCAGTGTCTCTTTTCCAGCCTCATCAGGGTTGCTGTGATGTTGCCATCAGAACCTTCAGAGTCAGAGCTGCCCTGGGCAGTGCCCTGTGCTGGGAGGGGTCTGCAGGGCAGAGCTGAGCCACCAGGGCTGGGCTGGGCTCTGGCAGCACTGGCAGGGCCCAGCCCTGGGCACAGGGAAGCAGCTGCTGGCAGGGACAGCTCCAGGCAGCAGAGCCCTGGGCAGGCAGTGGGGGGAAAGTGCTATCAAGCTGGGCTGGGATATTTAAAGTCCTCTCCAAACCAAACTATTCCATGATCACTTTTCTTACAGATCCCCTTGCCAAGACACTGCAAATGTCCAACAGCAGCTCCATCAGCCACTTCCTCCTGCTGGCACTGGCAGACACGCGGCAGCTGCAGCTCCTGCACTTCTGCCTCTTCCTGGGCATCTCCTTGGCTGCCCTCCTGGGCAACGGCCTCATCATCAGCGCCGTAGCCTGCGGCCACCACCTGCACACCCCCATGTTCTTCTTCCTGCTCAACCTGGCCCTCACTGACCTGGGCTGCATCTGCACCACTGTGCCCAAAGCCATGCACAATTCTCTGTGGGACACCAGGAACATCTCCTATGCAGGATGTGCTGCACAGGTCTTTCTGATTCTCTTCTTCCTTGGATCAGAGTATTTCCTCCTGACCATCATGTGCTACGACCGCTACGTGTCCATCTGCAAACCCCTGCACTACGGGACCCTCCTGGGCAGCAGAGCTTGTGCCCACATGGCAGCAGCTGCCTGGGCCAGTGGCTTTCTCAATGCTCTGCTGCACACAGCCATACATTTTCCCTGCCTCTGTGCTATGGCAATGCCCTGGGCCAGTTCTTCTGTGAAATCCCACACATCCTCAAGCTCTCCTGCTCCAAATCCTATCTCAGGGAACTTGGTCTCCTTGCTGTTAGTGTCTGTTTATCACTTGGCTGTTTTGTGTTCATTATTTTCTCCTATGTGCAGATCTTCAGGGCTGTGCTGAGGATCCCCTCTGAGCAGGGACGGCACAAAGCCTTTTCCACCTGCCTCCCTCACCTGGCCGTGCTCTCCCTGTTGCTCAGCACAGCATTCTTTGCCTACCTGAAGCCCCCCTCCATTTCCTCCCCATCCCTGGATCTGTCCCTGTCAGTTCTGTACTCGGTGGTGCCTCCAGCCCTGAATCCCCTCATCTACAGCCTGAGGAACCAGGAGCTGAAAGCTGCAGTGTGGACACTGATGACTAGGATGTTTCAGGAACATTAAACTGCTGGCTAATTTCAGCAAATCTCTTGTAATTTAAATAACATTTGATGGTTCCATTGGTTTAGTTGAGGGTTTGTTCCTTCCCTTGTTTTAGTTTTTTAATATTAGGCACAAAGACATGTCATTATTTTTGCCCTTTCACAATTTATTCTCACCACCTTCTCTGTGGCCACAGACTGTGTCAATAAGGGGTTGCTCTCTTGCTGGCATTATACAAAATAAAGGATATCCCAGAAGAATTTTCTCCAGAGATGCCCTCTTTTGTTCCCTTCCCTGGAGCTGCAGCAGCAATGTCTGTGTGCAGAGCTGGGGCAGATCAGTGCTGGCACAGCAGCTGTGCCCAGCAGGAGCAGCACTTGGTGTTGCCAGAGCTGCTCCCGTGCCACTGCCCCGCTGCACTCCTGCCCCTCGTGTTGCTGCAGGGCCTGAGTGCTCTCGGGGCCGGGCACAGCCCTGGGGGTGGCAGTGCCGGGGCTGCAGCAGGGACAGGCCATGGGCACTGCTGGGGCAGCGCTGACGCCTCAGGCCAGGGCCTGGGGGCTCCAGGCTCCTTGGCCAGGCTCTCTCCACAACACTTGGCCAGGCTAATGCTGAGCAGAGAAAACCCCCGTGAGCAGCCCCAGGCTGGCCGTGGGCAGGCTGGGGGCAAACAGCATGGCTGGTGCTCTGCAAGGTCCCTGCAAGGGGGAGACCCTGGCAAGGAGCAGCAGAGCAGGGGCTGATCCATCCCCACTGCGCTGGACACCCCAGGGCAGCGTCCCAGAGCGTCCTCATGCACCTGCCAACAACATCCCCCCTCTGCAGCCCTGGCCTCTCCCCCAGCTCACACAGGTGCCCCATCCTTGCAGGCACAGACACGGCAGCACTGGCTCAGGAGCCCCTGTTTGCACTGCACAGAGCAGGCGTCAGCACCCCCATGGTGCTGCTGTGGGGAGATGGAGCTGAGGGAGCACAAATGCCATCAGCCCCTGGGACCAGCAAGGGCTGGGGGACACATGAGAAACCACTCAGGTTTGTCATGGCCTCTGCAGTCAGCCAGAAAGTTTGTTCCTATCCCTAGATCTGGCACAGTCAGTTCTGTATCCTGTGGTGCCTGCAGCCCTGAACCCCCTCATCTACAGTCTGAGGAACCAGGAGCTCAAGGCTGCCGTGTGCAGACTGAGCATTGGACCTCCCTGGGCAGCCCATTCCAATTCCCAATCATCCTTTTTGTGAAGAATATTTCCTCATGTCCAGCCTAAACCTTCCCTGGTGCTGCTTTATGGCTGGGTCCCCTTGTCTTGTCACTGTTCCCTGGGCATAGAGCCTGACCCCACCTGGCTGCACTCTCTTGTCAGGGAGTTGTAGAGCGTGATGAGGTCTCCTCTGAGCATCCTCTTCTCCAGTATAAACATCCCCAGCTTCCTCATCTTCTCCTCACAGGACTTGTGTTCCAGATCCCTCACCAGCCTTGTTGCCCTTCTCTGGACACGCTCCAGCCCCTCCATGTCCTTCCTAAAGTGGGGGCCCAGAACTGGACACAGCACCCAAGGTGTTGCCCAATCAGCGCCGAGCACAGGGCAATAATCACCTCCCTGGTCCTGCTGGTCACACCATTCCTGATCCAGGCCAGGTGCCATTGGCCTTCCTGTCCACCTGGGCACACTGCTGGCTCATGTCCAGCCTGCTTCCATCTGTGCTCCCAGGTCTTTTCTGCCTGGCTGCTGTCCAGTCACTCTGTCCCCAGCCTGTAGTACTGCAGGGGTTGTTGTGGCCAAAGTGCAGGACCCAGCATTTGTTATAACCTTGTTGGATTTGAGCCCTGGATCCAGCCTGTCCAGGTCCCTCTGCAGTGTCCTCCTACCCTGCAGCTGATGAAATCTCCCAGCCACCTTGGTGTGTCCATGGTTCTATGAGGCTGTAGAGTGTCACAATGGACCCCATGATTCCATGAGGCCTCCCAGTGTCACAATGTCCATTTGGTTCCATGGTACTTCTTGGTGTCACAAGTCCCTTGGATCCTTGGGCCCCACAGTGTCACAAGAGTCCCTTGGTTCCCCAAGGCCCTGCAGTGTCACAGTGAATCCTTGGTTCCATGAGGTCTCTGAGTGCCACCATGAATTCCTTGGTGCTGCAGTGTCACATTGGAGCCCTGGTTACACAAGATCCTGCAGTGTCACAAGGGACCCTTGGTTCCATGGGGCACCACAGTGTCACAATTGTTCCCTCAGTTCCAAGGTCCTTGCAGTGGAACAATGGCCCCTTGATTCCATTGGGCCCCAGGCTCTCACAAGGTTCTCCTTGGTTCTGCAGTGGCACAATGGCCCCTTGGTTCCACAAGGTCCTGCAGTGTCACAGTGGCCTCTGTGGTTCCAAAAGGACCCAGAGTGTCACCATGGACTCCTTGCTTCCATGTGTCCCCACAGTGTCACAGTGGCCCCTTGGCTCTGTGGTGCCATGTCGTGCAAGTGTCACTCTGGTCCTCTCAGTTCCACGAGACCCTGCAGTGTCACAATGGCCCCTTGCTTCCCCAGGGCCCTGCAGTGTCACAATCATCACAGAATCACCCAGGCTGGAAAAGACCTTGGAGAGCATCAAGTCCAACCTGTGACCCAACATCACCTTGTCACCCAGACCATGGCACTCAGTGCCACATCCAGTCTTTCCTGAAACACTTCCAGGGATGGTGACTCACCCACCTCCCTGGGCAGCCCATTCCAATGCCCAATCACCTTTCTGTGGAGAATATTTCCTAATGTCCAGCATAAACATCTCCTTGTGCAGCTTAAGTCTTTCCCTCTTGTCCTGTCACTGTTCCCTGGCAGAAGAGCCCAATCCCCTGGCTGCGCTCTCCTGTCAGGGAGTTGTAGAGAGTGATGAGGTCTCCCATGAGACTCCTCTTCTCCAGGATAAACAACCTCAGATCCCTCAGCCGCTCCTCACAGAACTTGTGGTCCAGACCCCTCACCAGACTTGTTGCCCTTCTCTGGACAGGCTCCAGCCCCTCCATGTCCTTCCTAAATTGAATGACCAGAACTGGACACAGCACTCGAGGTGGTGCCCAACCAGTGCCAGGCACAGGGGAAGAATCACTGCCCTGGTCCTGCTGGCCACACCATTCCTGATCCATAGGAGTCCCAGGACTTGGATGAGGGAAATGCTGGGGAGGAGGTGGGAACAAGTAGGATTATTTGTCAGCCATGAAGGGTCTTGATTTTCATATCTATTCAGACTGCATTAGAGGGTGCTGGGAGTCAATATCAATTGGACATTGCTGATATCTATCTATAAACAGAAAAAGAAAACCTAACAGAACAAAACTGTTCCCTCTGCATTGTTTTCAATATAGTATATTCAGAACAGACTTTCGAAATCTTTCTAATTAACTGCAGAATAACTGGAAACTTAAATTACTCCCAGGGACATTTCTTGTTTGTGTGTTTTGGACAAATGTTTATTAGCCTTTGTCACTGAATTCCTGAAATGAAAAACTCAAGAAAAAAGAGGCCTCTGGAATAGTAAAATTCATCAGCATCCTCCAAGTGTCTGAGGATCCATCCTCATCAGAGCAGGAATGAATGAACAGAAATAGGAACAGCTGACCCACTTACCCCTGATTGAGCACACCTGCTGACCACACCACTGACCTTAGGCACTGATCACATGCCACTTACCACCCAAATGGCCATACCTCCAATGACCACAGCACTGACAATAAGCACTAAGCACACCCACGGAACACACCCATATCCAATCTACCAGTGCCAACACCTCACTGACCACACCCAGTGAACACACCCCTTGCCAAGACACCAATACCCACACCCCAATGACCACAGCCCACTGACCACCAGACTGACCATAACCCCACTGCCCACACCCACTGACCACACCCACTGCCACACTCCACTGACAAACCAACTGACCATATCCCCACTGACCACTCCCATTGATCACACCAATGACCACACCCACTGACCACCTAACTGACCACTCTCACCCGACTACCCAACTGATCACATTCACTGGCCACACACAGTGACCGTAGCCAGTGACCACACCCTCTGACCACACTCACAGACCACCTCCACTAACTGCACCCCACTGACCACCCAACTGATGATACCCCCACTGACCACACCCACTGACCACACACCACTGATGATGCCCAGTAACTGCACCAACTGGTCATTCCCCCTCTGACCACAACCAGTGACCACACCCCTATTAAAGCCCTACTGACCATATTTACTGACCATACCCACTGATGACACCCAATGATCACCCAAATGACCACCCCCACCCAACTACTTAAATTACCACATTCACTCATCACACCCACTGACCACACTCAGACCGCCTCCTCTGAATACACCGACTGCACCCACTGACCATCCCCATCGACCACAATTACAGACCTCACCCAATGACCACAACCAATGACCATACCCCAATGTCCACACAAACTGACCACACCCCACTGACCACCTCAAATGGCCAGACCCACTGACCAGACCCCACTGACCAGACCCTACTGACCACACCTATTGCCCACACCCACTGATCACAATCCACTGACCACCCATTTGAACAGACTGACCACCCAACTGACCACACCCCACTGACTACACCCACTGACCAACTGTAAGAGATGGTCCAAAGATTCCCTCATCTGCCTCACGACCGTCACAAGAACAGAGACTAAAGCCCCGGGGATCCCACTCGTTTTGGATAGGAGTTCTGGCCTGGCCGAGGTGGATGCTTGCCAAGTGACTGTTTGCAGGTGTGCTTGCCATGGTGTGCTGCGTTCTAGCAGGTACTGACGAGGAGCACTGTGTTCTACACCTGCTTCTCAGAGCAACTGGTTCTCCTCACAATAGTCCATAAATCTTCCCATCTCTTGGCCAGAGGCCACTCGCCTTGGAAAAGAACTATAAAAAAGGAACTTTCTGAAGAGACTTTAGAAATCTTCCCGCAGAAGGAAGACGTCTATTGGCTGGACAACGAGGACGTTGTCCCATCTGTTGGTAGCTATTCCCCACCCCCCTCTTTCTCTCTCTCTCTCTCTCTTTACTTTGTTTTCCTTTATCTCTCCGCTCTATTGCATAACTGTGTTGTTGGCACTCAATAAAGGTGCATTGCTGTTTGCTGTGAATAAACTTTAGTTCCCTTGCTGTGTATCTTTTGCCCCCTGAGGTCAAATGAACCATCACCACTCTCGCTTGTGTGAGCAGATCGTGACAGGCCCGTTGGCTCCAGTGGGTCCCAAAGTGTCACAATAGTCTCCATTGTTCCACGAGGCCTGACAATGTCACTGTGCTCCCCTTGGTTCCACAGGGCCCCACAGTGGACTCTTGGTTCCATGCAGTTCCTCAGTCACAATGCTCTCCTGGGATCTGCATTGTCACAATGGCCCCTTGGTTCCAATGAGCTTCCCTAGTGTCAGCAATATTCCCCTTGTTTCTGCAGTGTCATAATGAACCCTGGGTTCCATAATGTTCCTAAATGTCACAGGTCTCCTTAGTTCCATGTGGCCCTGCTGTGTCACCACAGCCCCTTGGTTCCATGAGTTTCTGTACTGTCCACAACGGTTCCTTTGTTCCTATGAGGCCCTGCTATGTCACACTGGACCCTGGGCTCCATGAAGTTCTTGAATATCACAATGACCCCTTGGATTCATGAGGTCACACAGTTTCACCATGGTCTCCTTGGATCAGCATTGTCACAATGGACAATGCAGCCCCAATGTGTGACAATGGTCCCTTGCATCCATGAGGCCCTGATTTTTCACAATAGACCCTTGGTTCTAGAGGTTTTGTAGTGTAACTATGGACTCCTTGGTTCTATGAGTTACCCTGCTTTTAGCAGTGGTTTCCTTGGCTCCAAAAAGACCCTGCTGTATCTCAATGCACTCTTGGTTCCATGAGGGTCTGGGCTCCTTGGTTCCACAAGGTCCCATGTGTCACAATGGTGTCCCTCTGTTCCAGGAGGCCCTACAGAGTCACCATGGACCCTTGGTTGTCAGAGGTTCCATAGCATCCTAGTGGTTGCCATGGTTACATGAGTTTCCTTAGTGTCACAATGGTCTCCAAGGGTCCATTAGGCCCTGCTTTGACACAATGGTCCCCTTGGCTCCATTGAGCTCCTGATGTGCCACAAAGGACCCTTGGATCCATGAGGCCCTGCTGTGTCAGAATGGATTGATTTTTTCATTAAGTTCCTTGGTGTCAAAATGGTCTCCTTGGTTCTATGAGGCCCCGTGTGTCACACTGCCCCTGTGGTTCCATGAGGTCCCATAGTGTCACCATGGTCTTCTCCAATTGGCAGGGTAACAATGGATCATTGGTTCCATGTGACATTGCTGTGTCACAATGGCCTGCTGGGTCCCATGATTCCCTTCAGTATCACAATAGAACCTTGTTTCTGTGAGGCTCCAAACTGTCACAATTGTCTCCTTGCTTCCATGAGCTCCCCTGTGTCACAAGGGTGTCCTTGGTTCCATGAGGATACAAAAGCTCTGCATAAACATTGAGTGACACCTGCTTAACACACCTGGGAAAATCTGTCCGCATTCAAAAGAGAGGTTAAAGATGAGGATGGCACCAGCAGTCTCCATCTGCAACAGAGGCCCAAGGAAAGGACAGGGACAGAGAATTCAGCTGAAGGGCTCAGAGAATTCTGCTTACAGAGATCATGTCTGGTCCCACTGGCCCTTGTAGAAAGGTGACATCATTCCACGCAGCCTGAACTGACCATGTGGTTCCTCACTGGGGTTTGTTGTTCAGGAAACGTGATCAGGCTTTGCCATTCTTTCTTCACAAAGAAGAAATCTTCTCCTGGGCCTGTGTGCAGGCAGAGCCCTGAGGAGAGCAGGTGGGACATGGTGCAATGGGCTGGGACACCCAGCTGCAGAGCTCAGGGGACAAGGTTCTGATGCAGGGCACAGGGATGTCAGTCCCAGGTGGGCCATGTCAGACATGGTGAGGTTGGGGATGAGGGACAAGTAGTCCAAACAGGGTCAGCCTGCAAGGGGTTCATTCTTCTGTGTGCGCAGACCTTCTAAGGAGACATTCAGCATCATGATTACCTAGGGAATATTTCTATCCCCTCTTCTCTGAAATGAAAAGCAAAAAATTACTGACTTTATTACAGAAAAAAAGTAATGTGGTACACTTTCAAATCTGCTTCCTTAACAGAACTTCAAACTGACTCCAAGCAGCTTCACAAGCCCTGGAGACTCGAAGACAATTGAAGAAAGACAAAGAGTTCCTGAGGGATTTCTGTATTTAAATCAGCCCCACAATGGTTTTGGGGCTGAGTCCAGGACACTCAGGCACTGAGAGAAGTTTGAAGAAGCTGCTCCAGGAGTCAGAAGCAAAACTCCAAGTCCCTTGGAGCATCAGTGGCCCCACTGAGGGCAGGGACTGCCAAAGGCTCCCCAGGAACTGCTGAGAGCAGATCCTTGAGGCCAGGATTGCAGGAGCCAAAGGCTGTGAGCAGGAACTGCAATGCTGAGCCAGGCCTAGGCTGGTTGGAGGCAGCAGAAAGGCCAAGGCCTGAGCCCAGGCCTGGCCCAGCAGGGCCTGTCCCTCACGGGTGGCTCGGGGCTGTTCCTGGGGCACTGGGATGGGAGGGGCAGCAAGGACAAATGTCATCAACCTGTGTGACACTCCAGATGCTCATGGAACCAAGGGCCAGTGTGACACTGTGGGGCCTCATGGAAACAAGAGACCATTGTGAGCCTGAGGGGCTGTAACACCCCAGAACTCTGAAATGCTCTGGGTAAACAAAGGTTCCTTTACTTGAGTTTGTTGCACAGGAGAATCCCCAGCCAGATATTCTCAAGAGGTCAAAATGACACAAAATTTTACTGGCAAAATATAAAAATCCAAGGAACTATGGAAAAGGATTTAATACAATATCCAATTCCACATAAAACATTCATCATGACAGGAACTTCATTAACTTAGCACATTGCACCTCGAAACCTTTAAACACTTCAGCTGTTGAGATACCCAAAATTGTTCTATATCAAGAGCATTAGAAGAAGAGGAAAGAGAGACAGAAAGACAGAAGCTCTGTAGAAAGACACACACATGGCTACCAACTCCTAGGGTTCCAGTGTGGGTGAGACACAGACCCCAGCAGAAGGCAGGGTAAGGACCATGGGCTGAGTGCCTGCTCTGTGTTTTAAGCCCCTGGGCCTTCATGGGCCTCCCCCCAGGTGGGACTTGTGATTGCTCGGGCAATGAGAGCCTGGGTCAGCAGCAGCCCACTGTGTGACTGATTGACAGCTCATCCCGAGGTGTCTGGGACATTGATCTCATCCAGCCTCTGACAGCGACCATGGTGACACTGCAGAACCTCATGGAACTATGGGTCAGTTGAGACAATGCAGGTTCAGGGACACCATGGAGACACTGTAGAACCTCATGGAACCATGGGTGAGTTGTCACAATGTGGGTCCAAGGACACTATGGTGACACTGTGCAACATCATGGAACCAAAGAGAACATTGTGACACTCTGATAACTCATGGAATCAGGAGGACCATTGTGATACTCTGGATCCTTATGGAACCAAGGGTCAGTGATGAAGCTATGGGGCCTCTAGAACCAAGGAGCAGAGAACCATTGTCACAAGAACCATTGTGACACAGCGGGGCCACATGGAGCCCAGGGGCCATGGTGACACTGCCAGACCTTATGGAAGCAATAGGCCTTTGTGACACTACAGAAGCAAGGAGAATATTGTGGTAGTGTGGGGTCTCATGGAACCAAGGGAACAGGAAACAGGTCTGGCTGTCTGGGGGTCCTGGGGGCACCTGACAGGTCTGGCTGACTTTAGCATCTTGAGGGCTTCTTCTCATCTGCAACTGAAACACTGGGGCTCTGGGCTTTCTTTCCTGTGGAAAAGAACTGTCCTTGTCCTCCTGGTGCCCATGGCCAATATGGGGAATCCACCCCCAGAATTCCCTATATCCATGGACAGTTCCCAGACAAAAGCTGCCATGACTGGCAAGTCTGGCTGGCCTTGGCTTCCTGAGGGCTTGTTCTCATGTGCCTTTGGAAACACTGGGGCTCTGTGCTTTCCTTCCACACGAAAAGAACTCTTTTTCCATTCCAGGCACCCACAAGCAAAATTGAGATTCTACCTCCAAAAATCCCTATGTCCAAGGATATCTCCCAAGTGAAAGGTGTCAGGAGAGATAGGGCTTGGCCCAAGGTTGACCATCCCTCATCTTCTTCCAAAACACTTGGACTTCTCACTTTTCTTTTCTGTTGAAAAACCCATCCATCTTGACCAGGCAACCAAGGTCCAAAGTGGGATTCCACTGAGCCATAGTATTCTGTTACAGCTTAAATGATTCTGTGTTTGAGGAAACAAGTTATGGGATACCGTAGAAGGTTTAGAAGCTAGAGGTTAGGAATGTAACCCATAAATGTATACATCTTAGTATAGGGATTAGAAGTTGATAAGGATTGATTATTTAACATTCAGAACCAGCCAAAATACACATATGGAAGCATTTAGGTGAAAATTGATATACATTAGAAAATACTCAGAGCCAGCCAGGGGAGACCCATACATCATAAATTTTGACACTGAAACTAACAAAGACCAGAATGAAGGGATTAACAGGTCAGACAGTCATAGTAACAGGAGAGAGTTAAAAAGTTTAGAGCCAGGTAGACAGTCCTTACGTCCTTCCCTGAAACCCTCCAACTCATTTAAAGGGCCACCGACCCAATACCAAGGGAACACTATGCAACCACAATGAGTATGCAACTAATTTTAATACCCAGCGGGGAATGGACAGTGACAGGTAATAAATATGTATAGCTGTCATGGAATATGCATGACTTTTGTGAATAAATAGAGGGCTAAAAGCCTTTGGGAGCAGCCCCACGTGTCCATCCAGTGCTGAAATAAACATATCCTTTTGACTAAACTGGTTGAAAGGTATTTTGTCCTTGCCTTTTGTGAATCATTTTGGCGGCCGCAGCAGGACCTTCTCTTCCTGCAGGAACAGACGGGAGCGTGACAGCTCCAGGTGCACCAGCCCGAGTCCCTCTTGGACAAGAGACTTCCAATCCCACCTGCTTCAGTGCTGGAGACAGACAAGTTTGCTGGAGTGATTTTAAAATTACTCCAGGGTGAGAGGGCTAATTGGTAAGACACAGAAGATATCCTACGCACATTGTGGGCTGAAAGGTATTGCTTGCAAGCAGAGAGGATTGTTTAGGTTACCTGTGAAGGGATTCTGCTGTGCCATAGAGGGCATCACTGGCATGTTCTGGGGGTGTGCTTGAGGGAATCCTGGTGTTTAAACTGCCAGTGGAAGGATTTGTTGTGCTGTAGAGGGCACCGCTAGCAATTCTGGGGATGAGTTTGCTCAAATCCTTGTATATTGCTGCTATTTTGGCAAGCTGTTGTTGTGTTTGTGATCGGATGCGTGTGTGTCTGTGAGGAGTGCCACATGAGATTTTCTAAATTCATGTATTTTTTTTTTGAGGCAACACTACCATCTTGTGTCCCAAGGTGTAGTTGCAACAAGTTAAAAGTCAGTTCATTTGTGATGCAACACTACCATCTTGTGCTAAAAATTATAATTGCAGCGAATTGGGAACTTTTGTGTAAAACGGGCCATTTGTTTGTTCCTAATAAACTGTTAAAAGTAGCCAGCAAAGCTCAGGCATGAGCTGCAAGTGCCCAACCATCCAGGGAAGGGCTCTCTAGATGGTTTGAGCTCCAACCAGGTGAATTTTTAGCTGAAGGAGGAGACAGGGCTATTGTTGAATGGGGAAAAGGGAGGAGAGAGAGGGTGTTTTTTAGGGGATTGTATAAGATTCGAACAAGTAATTATTTGCTTTTTGTCCTGGTATGAAGGATAGTTATCTGCCAATAAAGGCAGAAGCGTCTCTTTGAAATGGAGAATGTAAACTCCCCCCCTCCATATTATTATAAATTTGAAATTAAGGGGTTCGCAGGCAAAGATATGGGAATTAGGAATAACAATTCTTTACTGGGGAAATAGAAACACAGTATTACAAAAAGCAATCCCAACCCTGACAGAGTCAGAATACAACCTGACACCCCATCAGTCAGGGTGCTGGTAGCAGTGTGATGAAATGGTGGCTACAGTCCCCCTGCAGTGGCAGATGTGGCTCAGGTGAAGCAGTGCTCCTGTAGAAGGGTGCAGCCTTCCTTTAAAAGTCCAGGGATGATGCAGAAAGGTCCGGTTTTCCTCTGGAATCCAGTGGAATGAAGGTATCTTGGTGTCCATAATCTCAGTTTTTATCTAGGTAGGAAAGGCTTGGCTCCTCCCCCTGGCTGGAGAATCTCCCAATGGGATGATGTAATTTTATCAGTCATACAGTGGGGCTTAATGGCTCAGCAGCAGATGATATCTTCCTGGAGGGAGGATGGGTTGTGTAAAAGATAAAGATAATTGCCCCATCTAGACTTAAAGATGGCCCACTAGCAGATAATATGTGCCATGGATATAAGGAATCACTACCCCACCTGGCTTTACCAGATCGTGATAGAATACACATTTCTGGTCACATCAACCCAACACATTATCCACCCCTTATTCCACTACTATCTGCATAATGAAAACCTTACACACAGTTCTCATTTAAGATTAGGTTTTCCCTTCGGTACACAATGGGTTTCCCCATCTTTTTGCATTACTGACCAAGTGTAACCAGGTCCTGGAGCAAAGACAATCCCATGGGAAATATGGGTTTCTCATTGCCCGGGGTGGGACTAATCCAAACATTCTTTCCTAAAATATCTTCCATGTGTACTACAGGCACTTTATCTCCATCCACTGTGTGCAAGGATTCAGACTGGGCAGGACCAGCTCGATTGATGGACACTTGGGTGTTGACCGTCCAGGTGATCTTTGCTAAATTTCTTTCCTAATTCTTGAAGACTCCCCCACCAAGTGCCTTCAGGGTAGTCTTGAGCAGGCTGTTGCACGGTTCAACTTTCCCGGCAGCTGGTGCATGGTAAGGGATGTGATATATCCATTCAATGCCATGTTCTCTGGCCCAGGCGTTGATAAGGCCATTCTTGAAATGAGTCCCGTTGTCTATCTCAGTTCTTTCTGACTCAGTCAAAATTGCTTTTCCAGGCCCAGGATGGTGTTCCGAGCAGTGGTGTGGGGCACAGGGTAGGTCTCCAGCCATCCCGTGGTGGCTTCCACCATGGCCAGCACGTAGTGCTTGCCTTGGTGGGTCTGAGGCAGTGTGATGTAGTCAATCTGCCAGGCCTCTCCGTACTTGTACTTGGATCATCTCCCACCATACCAGAGGGGCTTCACCCGCTTGGCTTGCTTGATGGCAGCGCACGTGTCACAGTCGTGGATAACCTGAGAGATGCTGTCCATAGTTAGATCCACCCCTCAGTCTCATGCCCACTTATAGGTGGCATCTCTGCCCTGATGACCTCAGGCATCGTGGGCCCATCGAGCCAGGAACAATTCTTCCTTGTGTTCTCAATCTAAGTCTATCTTTGACACTTCTACCTGTGCAGCCTGATTTACCTGCTCGTTGTGTCGGTGTTCTTCATTAGCCTGACTATTGGGAGCATGGGCATCCACATGACGGACTTTCACAGGTAGCTTCTCTACCCAAGTGGCAATGTCTTTCCACTCATCAGCAGCCTAGATTGGTTTTCCTCTATGTTGCCAGTCTGCATTTTCCACCTTTCCAGCCAACCCCACAGAGCATTGGCTACCATCCATGAATCAGTGTAAAGGTAGAGCTTTGGCCATTTCTCTCTCTCAGCAATGTCCACGGCCAGCTGAACAGCTTGGAGTTCAGCAAGTTGACTTGATCCACCTTCTCCTTCAGTAGCTTGTGCAACCTGTTGTGTGGGGCTCCATATGGGTGCGTTCCAGTTTCGGTTCATCCCCACAATGCGGCAGGAACCGTCAGTGAAAAGGGCGTAGCTTGTTTCATCTGCTGGCAGTTGGTTGTATGGTGGAGCTTCTTCGGCCTTTGTCACTTGCTTGTGATCCTCTTCATTGGTGAGACCAAAATCTTTACCTTCTGGCCAGTTTGTAATTATCTCCAAAATCCCAGGGCGATTCGGGTTGCCAATACGGGCGCACTGTGTGATGAGGGCAATCCACTTGCTCCATGTGGCATTGGTGGCATGGTGGGTAGAGGGAACCTTTCCTTTGAACATCCACCCCAGCACTGGCAGTCGGCGTGCCAGGAGAAGCTGTGCTTCCGTGCCAATCACCTCTGAAGCAGCTTGAACTCCTTCATAGGTAGCCAGGATTTCCTTCTCTGTGGAAGTGTAATTGGCTTCAGACCTTTCGTAACTTCTGCTCCAGAATCCCAGGGGTCGGCCTTGGGTCTCACCAGGCACCTTCTGCCAAAGGTTCCAGGACAGACCATGGCTCCTGGCTGCAGAGTAAAGCACATTCTTTACCTCTGCTCCCATCCTGACTGGGCCAAGGGCTACTGCATGAGTGATCTCCTGTTTGATCTGGGCAAAGGCTCGCTGTTGTTCAGGGCCCCAGTGGAAATAGTTCTTCTTGCGGGTGACCAGGTAGAGAGGGCTCACAATCTGGCTGTAGTCAGGGATGTGCATTCTCCAAAAGCCTATGGCACCTAGGAAAGCTTTTGTTTCCTTCTTGCTTGTTGGTGGAGACACTGCAGTGATCTTATTGATGACCTCAGTGGGGATCTGGCGCCGTCCATCTTGCCACTTCACTCCCAGGAACTGGATCTCTCGGGCATGTCCTTTGACTTTGCTCTTTTTAATGGCTCCCAGCAAAATCTGGATGATCTTCTCTCCCTTCTCAAATACCTCCACTGCCGTGTTCCCCCACACAATGATGTCATCGATGTACTGCAAATGTTCTGGAGCCTCACCCTTTTCCAGTGCAGCCTGGATCAGTCTGTGGCAGATGGTGGGGCTGTGTTTCCACCCCTGGGGCAGTCGGTTCCAGGTGTACTGCACGCCCCTCCAGGTGAAAGCAAACTGAGGCCTGCACTCTGCTGCCAAAGGAATGGAGAAAAACGCATTGGCAATGTCAATGGTGGCATACCACCTTGCTGCCTTGGACTCCAGCTCGTACTGCAGCTCCAGCATATCCGGCACGGCAGCGCTCAGTGGTGGAGTCACTTCATTCAATGCACGATAGTCCACAGTCAATCTCCATTCTCCATCAGATTTGCTCACAGGCCAGATGGGACTGTTGAAGGGTGAATGGGTTTTGCTGACCACTCCTTGGCTCTCCAGCTCACCGATCATCTTGTGGGTAGGTATCACAGCATCTCGATTAGTCCGGTACTGCTGGCAGTGCACTGTCATGGTGGCAATTGGCACCTGCTGATCTGTCACTTTCAGGAGTCCCACTGCAGATGGATTTTCTGATAGTCCAGGCAAGGTGTTCAACTGCTTAATGCTGTCTGTCGCTACAGCAGCTATTCCAGAAGCCAACCTGAACCCCTCTGTATCTTTGTAGTAGCGATTCTTGAGGAAGTCTATGCCTAGAATGCACAGTGCCCCTGGGCCAGTTACAATAGGATGTTTCTGCCACCCCTTCCCTGTCAGGCTAATCTCAGCTTCCAGCAAAGTGCATTCCTGTGATCCCCCTGTCACCCCAACAAGGAAACAGGTTCTTTCCCCACATGTTCTGATGGTATCAGGGTGCACTGTGAACCAGTATCAACTAGTACTCTATGTTCCTGTGGCTTTGATGTGCCAGGCCATCGCACCCACACTGTCCAATACTCTCTGTCATCCCATGCCTCTCCCTGGCTAGAGGCAGGGCCCCTCTAGCCCTGGTTATTATTCTTTTCCTGGGATATTCCTTCCAGGGGATCTGACAGATCATCCTCCCTTCTTTAATACCCTGCACCTTTACCATGAGAGATTGAGGCTACCTTTGCTTTAGTGTGGCTCCCTCAGTTAGCATTTCCCTCCCTGAGCTGACACACCCGTGCTGCCAGGACAGAAGAGGTTTCCCATACCATTTTTCCATGTCTTCCCCATGGTCTCGCAGGAAAAACCACAGGTCTTCTCGTGGGGTGTACCCTCTCTCCCTAGCTGGGTGTTGTTGTGTTCTAACTTTGGGGCCTGTGACTCGTACTGGCGCCAAATTGATCTTCCTTATCTCCTCTCTTATCTCCTCCCTCATCTCCCTCATCTCACCTCTCAACCCTCTCATTCCCTTCACCTCCTCTTGGACCTCTTGGAGGTCCCTGGCCATGGCAGAGACGTTGGCCTGCATTGAGCCATTCATCATACTTTCAAAATTTCTGAGTTTGTTGGCAACAGAACCCACGGTTGTTATCAGCATTGACCATTGCAATGAAGGTGGTATATTGAGATGGCTTCAGGGTTGCCAAATTCCACAGCATCTGCCCTGTGCACCTGACCTTGTCAGGGTCATTGTCATGCTGTCCATCCCTCCCAAAGATTACCTCCAATACTGCCACTTCTCTCAGCTGCTGGATCCCTTCCCCAAGAGTCTTCCAGCGCATTCTACGGTGGTGCTCCTGCATTCTCTCTTTGTGGACAAACCTCTCTCTCACACTCATTAAAAACCGTTCCCAGAGGGAAAGGAGGCCTTGCTCCCTTACAAATATCTGGTCCACACCTGAATCCTGGGCCAAGGATCCCAAATTCCTGCCTCAGTTCCATCCAGTTGCACACCTGTTCCCGTAAGGTCCCAGACCCGGAGTAACCAAGTTGTAAAAGGCTCACGGCCCCGCCGTGCAATGTCTTTACGCAGGTTACGGAGACTATCGTATGAGAGGGACTCGGTGACGATCTCAACCTCTGGCTCCCTTGCTGGTTGTGAGGACCCTCCTGGATGATCCCCATTATCTAGGTGCTTGGATTTCATCTTAGTCTTCTTAGTTTCCATAGGAACAATGGCTGCTGGCTATGATTGCCCTTGTGATTGAGCTGGAACCTGCATGGCTGTAATGTTTGTGGGTTCCACTACAGCACCATCAGACTCTCCCTCTTTAAGACAGGGGGAGGGTTTCTCACTAGCTGGGAAAATGTACTCCTTCAGCATCTGCCCATCTCCTTCACTAGTAACCCCCCCCAATGAGGGTGGTTCCTTTCTGAGGTGGGCTGTGGGGCAGGGCCAGGTTCTGGGGCAGCATCCCTATTTCCTGGGGTAGGTATCAGGGTTGTTATCCAAGCCAATCTCCCCGTATCTCTGAATGTTAAATAGAACAGGTTTAAAAGGCATATCAGCAACACCAGCAACTGTATGATATCATTAGCATTTAGAGAGGATTTGAACCCTTTGAAAACTGGTGAAGTGGGCTTAAAAAACTGGGTGAAGGGTTGGGAGAAAATTTCCCCTGCCATCACTTCCTCACAGTAAGCACCATTATTGAAGTAATCCCAAAACCCACCAAAAAAAAAAAAAAAAAAAAAAAGCTATAGCTTTCAATCCATGTGGCTGCCTTCCAGAGGAAGTTAAAAATCCATGAATTCCTCACCTTATCAACCCACAAAATGAACTGGATAACAGCTACACTAGCTTTAGTTGTAGGAGCCATATTTAGATTAGGGCCTGCAAATGGGAGATAACAGCTGTGACCACATGGGCCCAGAACCAGGGTAAACTGGACAACATGATGCCACCTAACACAAAAAAATCAGGTCACTTAAGAACTGTTATTCCTTTTCCACCCTTTCCTCTCTATGACTTCAGGCCCCACCATTGGTGCCAAAAACTGTCCTGGTTTGAAAAAGACAGGTGTGTGCAAGGGAAGAGCAGGGTCTTACCTTAAAACAGGGCCAATAAACCCCTCTGTCTGAATTAGTAAAACTTTGAAATTAAGGGGCTCTCAGGCAAAGATATGGGGATAGGAATAACAGTTCTTTACTAGTATATCTAACAAGATAAAGAAAACAACAACAGCTATGAAATTAAGAACAAACAGAACAGTAACCCAGTTCCAGTCCTTCTCAGCCACAGGCACCCTTCCCTGTGCTGCAGTTACCGGTGGTGGACAGGGGCAGGTCCCGCGCAGCTGCAGGGGCGCTGGGGGTGATGGCAGCGGTGTCCCAGGTGGGAAAGGGATGGAGGAGAGACTTTGCTCACAGCGTCGGTCCCAGTGCTCCAACAGAATGCTTGGAGATAACAAGCTGAAGAGAGAAGGCGTCCAAGCAGGGCAGCAGTGCAACAACAGAAGAGGCAGTTCCCGGCGTTGGGATGGGGGGGTTGGGGTAGCAGCAGCAGCCTTCCTGCTCTGCCTCCAAGAGCGAGCAAGTGAGCAACTGCCCCCCACTCTCCTTTACCTGCCTCTGAGCACACGGTGTTCCTGCTCCTTCCTCCCCCACCCTGCAAGAGAAACCCTGAAAAAAGAAACAGGAAGTATGCTCCTCCTCCTCCTGTCACTAGCCATCAGTGCATCAGAAAAATTCTAAAGACAGTGAGGAAAGGAAAAAAACCAATCCCCAACAAAGTGTTCGCAAGTTCTCACAGTTCAGTCAGACAAAACAATCCTTTTCCAGCCCCAGGACCAAGGACACTGCTGTAGCTTCAGGCCCAAAATGTAGAATTTATACAAAAAGTGCAAACAGCACTGAATTGGGGAGAGCAATCTGGGAAGATGGGACTGCATAACGTGGAGCTGGAATTGGACAATTAACCCAAATATGTGAATGGATCAAAATTTATAAAAGTGTAAAAACTCATGACTCTGAGTCCAGCTTGGGTGTAGCTTTGGCTGGGCTATTGTAGTGCCCAAGGTGAATTCTTGGAAGGCCTTTTAGTAAATCCCTGCTTTATTCCTTTAACTCTATCTAGAATCTGTTCAGGTCCGCCTCCTTAGGCATCAGAATGAAGGGGTACTTTAACAGTTAAATGAATTTATTTGGATTAGGAAGATCAGTATCCCGGCTGAGAAACCCTGGGATGAGACCTTGGGAAGGACGGACGGAAATCCCGGTGGGTGAAGCTGCTGACAGAGGGGGAGGTGGGACCCCCAGGAGGAGCCCCCCAGCACGGAGGGACCGGGACCCTGTGCCGGCAGCCACGGCTGCCATGGCACTGCCAGTGCCGGCGCTGTCATGGAGTGTGGGAGGTGTGACAGTGTCCCTGAGCCGACTGTCACAATGTGATGGAACTGAGGGCTGGGATGTGTCTGAGCCCATTGTGACAGCGTGCCCGAAGACACTGTCGTGACATATCGGGAGTGACTATTGCCAGGCAGCTCCCCCAGCAGCTCCCGGGACTCACGGGATGTCCTGGAGCAGATATGGGATAGAGGGCAGGGGGGTGGGTGCGGAAGCTCCAGAAGCTGGGAAGGGCAAATCCAAGGGATGGCAGAGATGGAATTGCTGCAGCCAAGAGGAGCCCGAGGCTGCGAGAGGAACAGCCCTGCAGGGAGGAAGGAGGGGCACGAGGGGCTCCGGAGATTCCCTGGCAGCCCGTGGGGGTCCCTGGGGAGCAGAGACCCCCCCTGCAGCCCTGCAGGAGCCCCTGGCAGAGCAGGGAGTGCCCAAAGGGCTGTGAGCCCGTGAGAAGCCCCTGCTGGAGCACTTGGGACAGAGCTGCAGCCCATGGGAAGGACTCATGCTGGAGAAGTCCCTGGAGAAGGGTCTCCCGTGGAAGGCAGGGACCCCACCTTGGCTGAGCAGTGGCAGAAACAACCTGTGCTGAACTGCCCAGGGCCCCATTTTCATTGCCTTTAGCTGATGGAGGGAAGAGGGAGAGCCTGGGAAGGAGTTTGTGCTGGGGAGGTGTTTAGAAGGGTTTACTTGACTTCTCCTTATCCTGCTCTGATCTTGCCAGCAATCAATTCACTGAATATCTCTGATTCCAAGAGTGTTTCTCCTGTGGCAGGATTTGATGAGTGATCTCCCCTGGTGCTTGTCTCAACCCAGGAGTCCTTCATTCAATTTTATCTCCCTGTTCAGATGCAAAAGACAGAGAGAAACCGGTGGGTGTGGGGGCATCCGGCCACTGCCAACCACAGCAAGGCAGGAAGGAGGAGGAGGGAAGTGAACAGGTTGTTGAGCAGATTGTTATCTGTGCAGCATTTCTGGGGCTCTCTCAGTCCCTTGGGGGCAGGCACCAAATGATCAATTGCTGCATTTCCAGACTGGTTCCCTCACAGCTGATCCTTCAGGGGGGGTTTCCAGCCAGACTTGCTCTGAAAACCATCAAAGGCCCACGCAGAGCCACTGCTTGGGCTCACACTGGCTTTTGTGCTTCTTGCAGGGCTGAGCAAACCACAGCCAGGCCTTTTTTGGCCACAGAAAGAATTCTCACCTTTGCAGCAGCTCAAAAGCTGCCAGAATCAAAGCCAAGAGGGCGGGGGGAGCCTCAGGTCCTGGCTGCCACCTGGGGCTGGCCAGAGCAGGGCTGGCCAGTGCCCATCCCTGTGCACTGGGGCTGGGCCATGGCTGGGCCCCACACTGGGATGGCCACTGGCTTCAAGGAGCAGGAGTTTGGGAGCTCCTTCCTGCCTGGGGCTCCATTCCCCAGCTGCTCTTGCTGGCTCAGATCCTGCAGGGGAGGAGTGAGAATGGAGAAGTCTGGAACCCCTAGATTCACCATCCTCCAGAACTGGAACCTCTTGGGAAGGATGTGTCTCCCTGAGACAGGATCTCCTCAGGCAGGACCCCCTGGATGTGCCCCCCAGGACAGAACCCACCCCGTGTGACTCTCAGCACCATTGGCCTCTTCCTTCTGTTGCTGGGGAGACAAAGTCAAAGTGTTGGGGGGGGGGCACAGCTGGACACCCCCATTCCCCACAGTCTCACCAACCCTCCCTGCAGACCCCTCAGCCCCTTTTGTCCCTCCCTGGGGTCCACCAAACCCATTCCCTGCCCAGGTCTTCCTCAGGCATTCTGAGCCAGGAACTGGGGGTGAGGGAGCATGGCACAAAAGTGAAGAAAATAAGGAAAACAGAGAAATAAAGAGAGGAAAAAGTCAAGGGCAGGGAAGGGCACAGAAGGAGAGCAATGCAGGACCCCCATGTGATGCCTGCCCAGGAAATGAGCACTCGAGCATTGAGCCCTGGGTCACCCCAAAATCTGAGGCACCCTGTGAAGGAGCTGTGACTCCCTGGCACACTCAGCCACTGCCCATCCCTGGCACCCCCATTCCCCTGGGAAGCCAACAATGGAATCCTCATTCCTTATGTACCATCTCTCTGGGACCCCCATCCCTGAGATCCCATGGTCCCAAATCCCTCGAGGGCACGTTGTTCTGGGACCATCATCCCTGAGTCTGAATCCACCCAATACTCGGGAGCCCCATTCCCATGGGACCCCATCCCTGGCACCCCAGTGCCCTGGACACCCATCCTTGGTGTCCACCCAAACCAAAACCCCTGCATCACCTCAGCCTCCAAATTCTGGCAAAATCCTGTCCCCAACATGTCCCACAATCCTCCCCATGTCCCACAAGGTCCCCACCCTGCCCCCATCCTGTCCACACCCTGCTCCCACCAAGGGCCACCTACACATGAGGACAAGACCTGCCCTCGCTTCCTGTCCCTTCATCCAAAGAGCCGCCAGGCAGGGGACAGGTGGCCACAGCAGCGAGTGACAGCCAGTGCCCATGGCCAGGGACACCAGGATGGCCGGGAAGGTGGCGCTGCTCCTGTGGGGTGAGTGCCCTGGGAACGGGCCTGACACCCTGGGGATGGGTCCTGGTGAGGCAGAGAGTGGTGGGGAGGGGGCACAGGGGGGCTGTGGGGTCCCCTGAGGTCCCCAAGGCCAGCAGAGTCAGGGCATGGGCATGGACCCCAGTGTGACCAGAGCTGTGGGGTGGCCATGGGGACAGGAACAGGGGAACTGGGATGTGGGGATGGGAACAGAGGGGTAGATATGTAGGGACAAGGATGTGGCAAGAGGAACCTTGGGGCTGGGGCAGCTGTGGGGACAGGGAGACAGGGATGCAGGGACAGGGACAAGGGCCAGGTCCCATGCAGATGGGCCATGAGGACAAGTACCATGAGAATGGGATCACAGGCACAGGGCTATGGGGATGTGGCCATGGGGACAGGTGCTGTAGGGCTGGAGGAGGTGACCTGTGCACACATGGGGTGTCCACAGTGTCCCCATGCCCTGCCTCAGCCCAGGGTGACCAAGGTGTCCCTGTCCTCAAAACCTCCCTGCTACACCAGTGTTCCCATGGGGACAGTTTGGGGACAGACACCACACCAGGTCCTCCTGGTGCTGCTGTCCCTGCAGGGCCACCCCCACCCAGACCTGTCCCTTCTCCCTTCCAGCCCAGACCCTCGGCCTCGCTGGTGAGTCCTCAGGGGATGCCATGTCCCCGCCCCGCTGTCCCCGGCCCCGTGGTGGCCCTGGCAGGCTGGTGTCCCCTGTCACCCGCAGGTGCCCAGAGCACCCAGCTCCTGGTGGAGCCCCCCTGGACACTGGCGGTGCTGTGGGACCGGGTGACACTGACCTGCCAGGGGTCAGAGACTGCTGGTGCCACCACCTGGTACAAGAACTTGCAGCGCTGGGGGCAGGAAGGACGCGACAACTTCACTGTCACCAAGAATGGCCTACCATAGTGTGAGAGACCCGGCAGTGGGATCAGCCTCTCTGTGATGGTGTCAAATGGTGAGGGGGGCTCTGAAATGCTCAGGATGGTTCCCTGATAGGTCTGAGTGAGGTCCATTCCGTGGGTGGCCTCACAGCCCTCGTGTGGTGAGAGCCTGTCCCCTGAACACAGGGACATCCCATACATCCCAGTGTGGTGGGACCCCCGTGGAGACAGCTGTGTCAAAGAGCTGTTTGCTCCTGGTGTCCGGATGACCCTCCCGTGCAGTGGACACTCCACCCAGATGTCCCCGGTGCCATGGGCACCCACTTTGGACCTGTCTTGGGCTCCTCAGTGTGACTGGAACCTCCTTTGCCACAGAGCCGCTGGTGCTGCAGGTGCCAGCACGGGCACTGCTGGAGGGGGACAAGGTGACACTGCGCTGCCGGGGCCGGCAGGACAGCCCTGTCACCAAGGTGCGATTTTACAAGGACGAGCGGGATCTGGGGGAGTCCCTCGGGGGCACCGAGCTGTCCCTCTCCCCCCTGGAGCTGCACAACAGCGGCCGATACCGCTGCGGGGGCTTGGTGGCCTCAGGAATGTCACTGTCAGCACCGGTGACAGTGACAGTACACGGTGAGTACCCCCACGGCTGGAGCCCCCAATATCCTGACACCTCCAAAGCCCCTTCTCAGTGGACTCAGAGTCACAGTCCCACCCCCATCTCCTTCCCAGAGCTCAAGCCTGTCTTGGTGCTGGAGGGTCCCCCCGAGCTCACCGAGGGGTCCCCCCTCAATCTCAGCTGCCTCAGCACCCCCAGCCCCCTGCAGCCCCGAGCCCCCCTCCTGTACCGCTTCTACCGGGACGGGCAGTCGATGGGGGGCCCGTCAGGGGTCCCCGCAGCTCCTGGTGCCCGCCGTGGGGGTCTCCCACTCGGGGAATTACAGCTGCGAGGTGCGCTCCGAGGAGGGGGCCGTGCGGAAGAGCAGCGCCCGGCTCGGCGTCACGGTGCGCAGTGAGTGCGGGATGGGCACGGGGAGCCCCCGCAGCCCTCCCAGGTCTCCCATCCCTGCTCAACCGTCTGCGTGCTGCCCTGCTTTTCCAGTTCTCTCCCTGGGTCCCCGCATTGTCTTCCCTTTTGCCTGCATCTATTGCTGTGGTCCCTCCATTGTCCACAGGTCCCACCACCCTTTTCTGGGTCACCATAATCTTCCCTTCAACCCTTTCCATATGTCCCCTCCCTGGTCTCTGACCCACATTTTTCCTCTCTGGGTTCCCCCCATGTATCTCTGATCCTCCCACTCTCTGCATCCTTCATTGCTCCCTGGTGTCCCCCACTCCTCCCATGTCCCCAGTCCCTCCTGTGTCCCCCGCAGGGGTCCCGCTCTCGGGGGTGTCCCTGTCGGTGCGGCCCCCCGAGGGACAGATGACACTGGGGGACTGCCTGGTGCTGAGCTGCGGGGTGGCCATGGGGACAGGTCCCCTGTCCTTCTCCTGGCACCGAGGGGGCTCGGGGACACCACTGGGCACTGGCCCCTGCCTGGAGCTGCAGCATGTCGGGTATAATGACAGCGGCCAGTACCAGTGCCGAGTCAGCGACGGGGACAATGTGGTTGAGAGCCCCGCAGTGAACGTCACTGTCCTGGGTGAGCGGGACCCTTGGGCTGGGGGTGACCCTATCCACAGCATCCCAAATTCCACACATTCCCATTTCACCTCATCCCCCCACACCATCCCCAGCCCAGCCCAGCTCAAAGGCCCCACCACTGGGTGTCACAGACCAGGTGAACTGGGACCATCTGGTTCCAGGTGTCCCCACCCAGGACATCCAAGCCATGCATCCCTAACCCAGCTGTCACATCCCCCACTGCACATCAGGTCACATTCACCCTACTGAGCGTGACCCTCCCAGGGCACTGAAACCCTTGGCAATGAAGTGATGCCCCTGTTGATGTGCCTCATGGCACATCCCACCCACGCCATTCCGTGCCCCCCACCAAGTGATGGCCATCCCCACCCTTGGACACAGCGTCCCTCATCCCACCCTCACCTCATTCTCATCCCATCCTCATCCCCCACCCCTCATCCATCACATGCCCTCATCCCACACCACATGATGACCCCCAGCACCATGGGGTCACTGTCCTGGGTGAAGGAGACCCTCTGTCTCCAGGTGCCACCATGCAGACTCCCTCATCCCCCCACAGGACTGGTGCCAGCCCCTCCCTCCTGGACTCAGCCCTCTCTGTATCCCCACAGTGCCCGTGACACCACAGGGACACTGGAACAGAGGTGAGGTCACATGTGGTCACTGGGATTGCAGGACCCCTGGAGTGACAGGTGACCCTGATGCGTCCCTTCTGTCCCCAGCAGTGGCCGCAGGCCTTGGCGGGCCCCTACGATGTGGGGGTCTGTAAGAGTCCATCTAAGAGCCTCTCGTTTGTTCTGCCCAACGACCCTCGCCTGAGGCCTAAAGAACTGCAGTTTAAAGGCGCTGGCCAGGGAAGAGAAGAATGCCAAGTGACTGTTCTCAATTGGTGCCCATCCCAACCAGGGCCGATCTGCTCCCTCAGGTGTGAGAACAATGGACTGGTCATGGTGTGTTGCTCCTACGCAGGCTACTTGCTGCAGGACTGATCACAAGGACTGATGATGTGCCTGGAGCTTGCCATGATGCACTGCTCCTATGCAGGGCACTTGCGCACCGTCCTGTTTCCACCTGCTTCTTTGAGCAACGATCTCCACATACAATAGTCCATAAATCTTTCCCCCTTTTGGCCAGTCGCCCGATGCCTTGGAAAAGACTATAAAACATACCTTCAAACTGAAGACCCCTGAGATCTCCCCGGACGGCAACGGACCTCGGCTGCTTCCACGAAGATCGTCTGCCCGTCTTGGTAGCTATAATCCCAACCCCCTTTCTCTCTCTCTCTGTCTCTCTCTCTCTCTCTCTCTGTCCCTATATCGCATTCTGTTGGCACTAAATAAAAGTGTATCTTTTGCAAAAGCAAACTGGTTTTGTCCCCTGTTGTGTCTTTTGTGCTTTGAGATCCCTAAAAGAACCTATCAGGACTCCGCATGTGGTGTGGACCCTGACATTAAATTGGCGTAGTCGGCAGGATTCCCTGATACTGGAGGAGTTGGGGGTTTTCTGTGCACTTTGTACCAGGGGAACAGCTGTGCCATTTCAGCCGCACCCAGCCTGTCAGTACCGTAAGGACTGAACAGTGTTGGAAAGCAAGGGAGGTGGTATTGGGTTCTTCCCACAATCTGCACACAGACCCAGGTGGAGAATCAACTCCATTTCAGTTATCGGAGAATTTTTTGTAAAGGATCTCAACTGTGCAAAAGATGGGACTTGTGTTTTTGTTGTATGTGTGTTGTTAAGCTGCTTGTTGTAATTGAGGAGAGAACCTCCCAGGTAGTTTTTGATCCCCTAACCCAGGCAGGGAAGAAAGGGATTGTCCTCAGCTAAAGGCTGGGTGTTTTCTTGTTTTGGACCCCTAACCCAGGCAGGGAAGAAAGGGGTTGTCCTCAGCTAAAGGCTGGGTGTTTGTTGTTTGTTGTTGACTACTTGGGATTGCAAAGAGACAGGCTGTTTTGTAACTGAGGTAGTACCTCCCAAGTAGTGTGGTCTCTTCACCCGCACCAGGGACGAGAAGGGAAACACAGTTTTAGCTGTGCTTTTTGTGTAATTTTAAGTGTGCCTCCGTGAGAGTGGTTTTAGTCCCTTCGTAAAAATGTCTGAAGAAGATAAAAATGCTTTTTATGCTTTGCTAGCTAAGTACAAAGCTAGACCCTCCCAAGGGGGAGAAGATTGGGCATACAGTAACTGGTTTAATTTAGAAAATGTGATTGATAGGATACATTCTTTGCAACATGAAACAAAATTCAAACTGGGCAAAAATAAGACCATTCTCTGCTCAGTTTTGGGGGCCTGTCTTACGGCAGCTATAGAAACTCACTTTACGCGAAGAAGTGAAGAATGAGCAATTATTGACTCCCTACAAAATTTAGTGGAAATTTTGCAAAAACAATTAGATGAAGAAAGGAATGACAATCACGTTTTGAGAGATGAGATTCATTCTTTAAGAGATGAGAATCATTCTTTAAGAGCTGCCCTAAGACAAGAACACACCAACACTTTAAAACACACTGATTTGCCAAAAGAAACAGAAGAGAAAGCAACTAATCAAATATATCCTCAAAAAGAACTGACTCTGATGAAAAATAGTGGGGAATATTGCTGCCCTAGCTTGAGACCTTTGGTTGAAACAGAATACATTTTTATCAATAATGAGAATTTTGACCCAGAAATAACCACTACAAAAATCCTGTACACTGCTACTAAATTATCAGAAGAAGCAGCTAGTGGGTACTGAGGACATGGGAGTTTCTTAACAACAGAAGTCAAACGTAACTCAGGATGCAGTTTATTGGGCAGCAGGGCTTAACCCTTTGGAAAGGGGAGACCTTGTAGCTTTAGTTGGTACTCCCGACCAACTCCTAGAAAACATTCAAAAAGCTGCCTGCTTGCAAATTATACGCGAAATAAAACTCACTGCTGGCTATAAATCACCTATGCAATTACCTGTAAATGTAAAACAATACCCTTCTCCTTCTGGTGCCAAAGAAGGGCTCAAACCGGTTATACAGAACTTGCAAAACTCCCCTGTATGGCCAAACCAAAAACCTGAACCTGACAATAGGTCTGTTTGTCAATATACTGATGATACCCTTGTGGGAAGAAATGAAATAGAAGTAGTGGGGGATACCCAACAAAAAATAATCTCCCATTTGGAAAGCCCTAACTTGCAAATTGCCTCAGAGAAAATGCAAACACCTTCTCAGGAAATGAAGTTTTTGAAGACAGCCACTACTGGGACTGCCCCCCTTGACGGGGTGGCCCAGAAATTCTCAGTAACAGAAGGAACTGTAAAAAATCTGGCAATAACAGAAACTGAGAGCTTGAGTAGCAGCTATGACAAACCTGCCTCGGTAATTAAAGTAGCCTCTTCTTTCTCCCCCAAACAATTTTTGTTCACTAATTTTTTGTTCACTAATGTTGTTTCTGCTGAACAAATTATTGCTAGGGGACGGGGTGGCTCTTGGGTTGGGTTGCTGATGGTTATTTGGAATGTTTTCCAGCTTGAAGCACCGAGTGCCTCCTTTGTCTGCAACTACACTGATTCTTATCCTGTGTTTAAAGGAGGTACAGAGTGGCTCCCTTTATAGCAGCAAATTATTGGGAAGCTAACAGAATTCCAATCTGCATTACATGATGAATAGTTCCATCATTTTAACCTCCTGCCTCTTTGTGGCAGATTCTGTTGTGTTTACTTTTCACAGAATAATACCACGGAACATGAAGATTAATTGCTGAATCCCTCATCAAACCTGTATACAGTTACAGCACAGGACCTTACAGCTGTGTTATATTTTGTGAAGATTCAAAATCAAAATTGAACTGTTGTACAATTTTCCTATGAAATTATGTGTGGTAAAAACAATATACAATACTGAGGGGAACTTGATGTTAATGTTATAACACCTACTACCCAACCACCGGTTATACTGAGCCTGAAAAATCTTTAAAATTGGATCTTACGTAATTTGGTAAACTAGCCAAAACCAAATATTGTTTAAATCAGCATGGTCTTTTAAACAAGTCAAATTGCCAATGCAAGACCAGGAGGATCCTTTCAAGAAACAAACAAGAGACATAACCGGTGTTGTGGGAACAAGATTGGGAATTTTGAATAGTATTGATTTAGAAGTATTAATGAATAAATTAGCTAACATTTCTTCAGCTCTCTGCTGTATCCAGGTTCAATTGTGGATGCAGTCAGTTGCTGCCTTAATTATATGAGAAGTGGAGGAAACCACTTTTCCTACTGAAATTCGGAGAATAATTTGGAATAATGTTCACGATTTCGAAAAGGAATTCAAATCCTGGTGAAACTACTACCCTAGCATAAGCACAGCCACAGCCTTTGCACAGACCATATGTAATGTTTCATTACATTCAATATTCCCTCTCATTGCATTAAGGCTGAATCATGACAGAGCTATTCTCTATCCTTTTGAGCATAGAGAATGGGCCTGTCAAATGGGTGAAAAGTAACAAATTATTAATTTGGAAACTTACATTGTCTGGAAACAACAAGGGTTTATCTGTAAAAGTAATGCAATCAGAGCTCAAGATATTTGCTTAGACATAGATCAGAATGTCTGTAACTTTGAAAGTTATCCAAAGGAGATTCCTGAAACGCTATTGGGGTGTATGAGCAATGGGTGTGCATGCTTAAGAACTGCTTGTGATTTAGTGTTTGTAGAAAATGTAGCAGTAGATTTTAAAAAATCAATCAAATTTTTGTGTTTGTATGGTTGGTATTATTCGTTTTAGTAATGTTAAGTTTTTTGTTTGAAAATTATTTTAGAAAAACAATTGCTTTAATCAATTTTGTTAAACATGTTATAATCAATATTGATTTACTTTAATTTTAATTGTTTAAAGTTATTTTATTGATTGATTTGCTTTAATATTGTTTGAATAATTGTTTGAAAGTTATTTTATTGATTTGTATTCATTTTAATTGTTCGAAAGATTTCAACTTATATGATTGTGATTTGTTTGAAAAATTGTTTTTCAATTTTGTGATGATTCTGATTTGTTTGAAAAATTGTTTTTCAAAAGTGTTATGAAAAATTGTTTTTCAATCAATTTCTTGTGATAATTTTGCTCTATTAATTTTGTGTCTATTTCTTTCCTTTTCCTTACCTCTTTCCCTCTTATCCCTGATTTTTCTGTCCCTGTTTTCCGGGATATGCTACCAATGATGGGTCCTGAAGATGCTACATCGTCACAACATCACACTGCTGGAGTTCCTCAGCGAAGCTCGTTGGTCACGGGGTGGTGTAAGAGTCCATCTAAAGCCTCTCGTTTGTTCTGCCCAACGACCCTCACCTGAGGCCTAAAGAACTGCAGTTTAAAGGCGCTGGCCAGGGAAGAGAAGAATGCCAAGTGACTGTTCTCAGGTGGTGCCCATCCCAACCAGGGCCAATCTGCTCCCTCAGGTGTGAGAACAATGGACTGGTCACGGTGTGTTGCTCTTACGCAGGCTACTTGCTGCAGGACTGATCACAAGGACTGATGATGTGCCTGGAGCTTGCCATGATGCACTGCTCCTACGCAGAGCACTTGCGCACCGTCCTGTTTCCACTTGCTTCTTTGAGCAACGATCTCCACATACAATAGTCCATAAATCTTCCCCCCTTTTGGCCAGTCGCCCGATGCCTTGGAAAAGACTATAAAACACACCTTCAAACTGAAGACCCCTGAGATCTCCCCAGACGGCAACGGACCTCGGCTGCTTCCACGAAGATCGTCTGCCCGTCTTGGTAGCTATAATCCCAACCCCCTTTCTCTCTCTCTCTGTCTCTGTCTCTGTCTCTCTCTCTCTCTCTGTCCCTCTATCGCATTCTGTTGGCACTAAATAAAAGTGCATCTTTTGCAAAAGTAAACTGGTTTTGTCCCCTGTTGTGTCTTTTGCGCTTTGAGATCCCTAAAAGAACCTGTCAGGACTCCGCATGTGGTGTGGACCCTGATAGGGTCCAGTACTGCCCCCTCCACCGAGGGGGTGCTCTGGGGACAAGGGGGTGTCTGGCTGGTGTCTGGGGAGGGGCAAAGGAGGGTTTTGGCCAGAGCCCCCCACTCACCTGTCCTGTGGCTTCCTGGATGCTGCAAGGAAAAGGGGAGGGCATGACTGTGGGGACCCTGGGTCTCCCTTGAAACTTCCTGGGACCTCAGAGCACATTCCACCCACGGGACCCTGAAATCACCATTGGAGTACACCAATTCCCACCGCACCCCTGATTGCCCCCGGACACACCAAGCCCTCCTGAAGCCCCCAGAACTTCTGCACCACCACAGTGCCTCCAATGCCCCTTGTGTCCTTGGCCCTCTGAGAAAGAAAACTAGAAGCTCGGCAGGGAGAGGCTACCCCCAAACTCCCCTAGGACCCCAAAAAAACCCTCAAACGCCAGGTGAAGGTGACAGAGGCGGAGCCCACCTGCATCGAGCAGCGCAGGGTCATGGGGTCACCTGCATGCACTTAGAGTGCCAGGGGACGGGGGGTGATGGTGGCATTGGCCACAGGCACTGTGGGGACACAGACAGGGCTAGCACCTGGCAGGGTGGGATGGGGATGCTGTGGGTGGGGTCACCCCCAGTCCAAGGGTCCCGCTCACCCGGGACAGTGACATTCAATGCGAGGCTCCCAGCCACACTGTCCCCATTGCTGACGCAGCATTGGTAATGGCTGCTGTCATTGTGCCTGATGTGCCACATCTCCAGGTGAGGGCCGGTGCCCAGTGTGGTGGCCGAGCCCCTCTGGAGCCGAGGAAAGGACAGGGGACCTGTTCCTGTGGTCACCGTGCAGCTCAGCACCAGGCTGTGCCCCAGTGATACCTGTCCTCCAGCAAAGGTTGGGGACACCCCTGAGAGTGGAAACTCTGCAGGAGACTGGGCACCCCAGGGGACAGTGAGGGAACTGGGGGGGCTGGGAATGGGCAGGGGGACCCCAATGAGGGAGAGGAGGCACAGAGATAGGGGGGAAAGGGCCTGGAAAGTGACCCCACAGAAGGATGAGGAGTTCAGCGATGGGACACCAGGGAGGGGTGAGGGGACCTGTGACAGGGGTGGTGGGTCTGGGCAGTGATGGGGGGATGTGGAAAAAGTATGGGGAATGGACGGGGGCACCCGTCATGGCTGGGGTATCCGAGAAAGACAGGGGGATTGGGTGGGCGGATGGTCCCCAACCAGGGGTCCCATGGGGGCTGTGGGGGCTCCCCGTGCCCATCCCCGCACTCACTGTGCACCGTGACGCCGAGCCGGGCGCTGCTCTTCCACACGGCCCCCACTCGCAGTGCACCTCACAGCTGTAATTCCCCGAGTGGGAGACCCCCACGGCGGGCACCAGGAGCTGCTGTCACTCGCTGCTGTGGCCACCTGTCCCCTGGCTGGTGGCTCTTTGGCCGAAGAGGAAGGAAGCAAGGGCAGGTCTTGTACTGATGTGTTGGTGGCCCTTGGTGGGGGCAGATGGAGACAGGCTGTGGGCAGGGTGGGGATCATAGTGGGGACACAGTGAGGCATCATTTCCCCAGGACTGGAGGTCTCAGGGGAGCTAAGGAGAGGTGTCCACTGGAATGGAATTTCCACAGCAATGGGAGTGAGCTGAATGGGGGTTTTGAGCAGACAGATTGCAGGGGATTGTGGTCCAAGGCAATGGGGCTCCAAGGGAATGGGGATCCCCATCATTGGGGGTGCTATAGGATGGGGGTGTCATGGGAATGTGGGTAACAGGGATTGGGGGCATGGAATGGGGGTTCTGGTTGAAAAGACTCTGTGAGAACTGGGGTACTGGGGTACTGTTGGGAATAGAGGTCCTGGGAAATGGCTATCCTAAGACAGAGGTGTCAGGGAAGGGATGCCTAAGGAATGGGAGTCTCACAGTAATGTTCCCAGGAGAATGGGGGTCCCAGGGTCAGGGAGTGGCTGGGTGGTCACATGGGTTGTAGCTCCTTCACTGGATACCTCAGATTGTGGGGTGACCCAGGGTTCAGGGCAGTTCATTCCCTCAGGGTCCACGTTGCTTGGGAGGCTCCCCAGAGGGGTACCTGGGGGCTCTGGGGGGCTCCAAGGCTGTGCTTCCCACCCTTCATGAGGCTTTCCCATCTCTTTATTTTTAATTTATCCATATTTTTCTCACTTTCACACCCCCCCACCCTGTTCCTGGTTCCCTGATCCTAGGGAGCCCTTGAGCAGGTACGAGTTTTAGGTGACCTGGGGGAGGAGGAAAAAGGGGATGAGAGGGTGCTGGGATGGGTGGGAGGGCTATAGGGGATGGGGGTGTCTGGCTTTGTCCCCCCAGCATTTTCAATTTCTCTTTCCTGCAGCAGAAGGAAGAGGCCATTTGTGCTGAGTGTAACACGAGGTGGGGAGGGAGGGGCGGGTTCTGTCCTGGGGGAACAGAGGTGACACATCCTGGGGATGCCTGTTCTGGGAGACTTTGCCATCCCCACTGTCTCCAGGGCAACACTTTGACCTCTGGGGTGCCACAACCTTGGGTGTGCCCATCCCTTCTATGCCCCGCCTAGATGGATCCCCCAATTTGGGAAACCTCAATCCCCCTTTGGGACTCCCCCAGGTGCATTCTGCTGCCTCATCCCACCGCCCCCAAAGACCACTCTGTGGGTGAGAATCCACCATGGGAGTGAGAGTGGAGGGTGACATGGGATGGGTGTCAGTCAGGGAGGGCACAGACCCCTCCACAATCCGCCCCAACCATCCCCACCTCCCCACTCCCACAGGATCTCAGTGCTGGGAACCAGGAGACAGACGAGACCCCCCCAAATGAAACACCCGTGACCTCCCTGAGCATCCCCCCTGTGCCCAGAACACCTGTGCCGGTTTTGCATGGAAGTTTCTTAAGAGGAGGAGCACAGAGCACAGACACACACACACACACACATAGGGTTTTGTTTTTTTTTCCTCTATGAGAACTTCTTCTGTGGGTTACAGGGACCAATCAGAAAGCTGATTTAATAATTGACAGCCTGGGAAACCAAGTAAAAAGATACTTCCCCTCCATGAATCACATCGGTGAAAGTGAAAACTCTCTCTTTTGACTTCTGGCTTGGGAAGAGGTAAGGCCAGCCAGCCTGGCTCGGCCTGGCCCAGCCCGCCTTCCCCCCTCCATGCGGCCTGGCCGGGCAGGGGTGGGGGAGCCACCGAGGCCCCCCTGTTTTCAATTTGGGGCCCTGATGGCTAGGGGGAAGAGAAACCTTTGCTAAGATCCTAGCTTTCCCTCCCACTCCAGCGTGGCCACAGCTTGGCCGGGGCCCTGCCGCCATCTCGGAGCAGCCATGGGGAGGTGAAGCCCCCAGCTCCCCACGCAGCTCGGGGGAAATGCAGCTGGGCTCTCTTCCAGCCGAGCCCCTACACATGCATTCGCTTGCTGGGCTCTGCAGTTCCATCCAGCCTCCTCCACACAGCCCGCGCGGCCTGAAAGTCGTGGCATGGCTCCAGCAAAAAAATAAAGCGAAGCAAAAAATGGAAGGGGGAAAAGCGAGCAAGCAGCAAAAGCAAACTACTGAGCCAAAAGCCGAGCAGCAGCAGCAGCAGCAGCAGCAGCGGCAGGGCAGAGCGAGAGGATGGTGGGGGGGCTTGCCAGCAGGCAGGCTGCAGCTGCTCGTGCCCGGGGGGGAGGGACGCTGCCTGGCTAGAGGAAACAAACCCTCCAGGCATGAGCAACACACACGATTTGGGGATACAGAGCACTGCAACGTCACCCCAGGAGAGGATTCTATAAACCAGACCATTTTATACCTTGTCACATTGATTTTTGCTGAGTTCATTTTTGATTGGGAAAAAATGATGAGGAATATGATGAGCAAATGTATAATTTTGTCTCAATCAATTGGGCATCAGGAAATTCAAGCAAATATCCCTGGGATTTCCCATCATTAGGGCAAGGTTGTAACAGGTGTCCCCTTAAGTCTGGGCACCCCACAGGTCTCAGGACCCCATTGGAGACAGTGGGAATGCTCAGGAACCCCAAGGACAGTGGTGCCAAAGATGTGCCACCTCTGGGACAGGAATACCCAAGGATGTGGAACTCCAATTCCCCTGTACCCCTACAATCCTGGACACCCATCCTTAGTTCCCCACATACCCTAAACCCCCCACTCCTGGGATTTCCATCCACCACTATGTCCCCAGACTATAACATAATGTACCCAGCCTGTCCTCTACTCCTGTCCTATTTCCACTTTTCTATCACCCTGACCCCACCAAGAGACACCTACACATGAGGACAAGACCTGCCCTCGCTTCCTGTCCCTTCATCCGAAGAGCCACCAGCCAGGGGACAGGTGGCCACAGCAGCGAGTGACAGCCAGTGCCCATGGCCGGGGACACCGGGATGGCCGGGAAGGTGGCGCTGCTCCTGTGGGGTGAGTGCCCCGGGCACGGGCCTGACACGCTGGGGATGGGCCCTGGTGAGGCAGAGAGTGGTGGGGAGGGGGCACAGGGGGGCTGTGGGGTCCCCTGAGGTCCCCAAGGCCAACAGAGCCAGGGCATGGGCATGGACCCCAGTGTGACCAGAGTCTTGGGGTGGCCATGGGGACAGGAACAGAGGGACAGGAACAAGGGAACTGGGATATGGGGACATGATCAGGGGGATAGAGATGTGGGGACAAGGATGTGGCAAAAGAAATTTTGGGGCTGGGGCAGCTGTGGGAACAGCAGGGATGCAATGACAGGGATGCAGGGACAGGGACAAGGGCCACGTCCCATGCAGATGGGGCATGGGGACAGGTGCCATGGGAATGGGATCACGGGCACAGGGCCATGGGGATGAGGCCTTGGGGACAGGTGCTGTAGGGCTGAAGGAGGTGACCTGTGCACACATGGGGTGTCCACAGTGTCCCCATGTCCCCATGTCCTGCCTCAGTCCAGGGTGACCAAGGTGTCCCTGTCCTCAAAACCTCCGTGCTACACCAGTGTTCCTGAGGGGGCAGACACCACACTTGGTCCCCTAGGTACTGCTGTCCCTGCAGGGCCACCACCACCCAACTGCACAACAGCGGCCGCTACCGCTGCAGGGGCTTCACCGGTGACAGTGACAGTGCACGGTGAGCACCCCCACGGCTGGAATCTCAATATCGTAATGCTCCCAAAGCCACATCTCAGTGGACTCAGAGTCACAGTCACTGCCCCCATCTCCTTCCCAGAGCTCTTCACCGTGCCATTGCTGGAGGGTCCCCCCGAGCTCACCGAGGGGTCCCCCCTCAATCTCAGCTGCCTCAGCACCCCCAGCCCCCTGCGGCCCCCAGCCCCCCTCCTATACCGCTTCTACCGGGACGGGCAGTCGATGGGGGGCCCGCAGGGGTCCCCGCAGCTCCTGGTGCCCGCCGTGGGGGTCTCCCACTCGGGGAATTACAGCTGCGAGGTGCGCTCCGAGGGGGGGCCGTGCGGAAGAGCAGCGCCCGGCTCGGCGTCACGGTGCGCAGTGAGTGCGGGATGGGCACGGGGAGCCCCCACAGCCCCCACAGGATCCCACCTGGGTATATCCCTGTACCCCAGAAATCTTTCTTGTGTCCCCCCACGTCTGCCCTGTGTCCCGTCATTCCTCTTTGTGTCCTCTCACCCATCAGTGGTTGACCCCATCCACAACATTTTCGTATCATACCCATCCGTCCCATACCCACCTGCCCCTCCCTTGGCCTCAGCCCTGTCTGTGTCCCCGCAGTGCCCGTGGCCAATGCCACCATCACCCCCGGTCCCCCGGCACTCCAGGTGTGCCCAGGTGACCCCGTGACCCTGCGCTGCTCGGTGCAGGTGGGCTCAGCCCCTGTCACCTTCACCTGGCTGCTCGATGGGCACGAGGTGGCTCGGGGTCCCCTCCTGGAGCTTGGGGCCATCGATGTGGGACATTCGGGCACCTACCAGTGCGTGGCCACCAACCAGCTGGGACAGGACGGGCACCGCGTGTTCCAGGCACTCAGCCCAGAGCTGGCCCTGGAGGTGACACCACAGGGAACCAGTGGACACCAGTGGAGTACAGGTGGGGAACTCAGGGGTCATTGGGATTGCAGGACCCCTGTGAGTGAGGGGTGACATTGATGTGCCCCTTCTGTCCCCAGCAGTGGCCACAGGCCTTGGTGGGTCCCTCCTCTTCCTGGTCCTGCTCGTAGGTGGAGCTGTGGGCTTGTACCAGTGGAACAGCATGAGTGGGTGACAATGGGGGCAATGGGGCACCTGGGGAGCTGGACGCCATTTAAATATGGGGGTGATGGAGCAACAACCACAGCCCATGACTCGGGCCATGCTGAATGCTCAGGACTTTCCCCAGGGTCCCAAAGTTTTTGTGGGGGTGTTGGAAGTTAAGTCTCTCTGTTAGGCTTGAGGTTCTGTAGGCACAGGGGCTGCAGAGTACTGGGGGTGTTCAGGGGTTCTGAAGGCACCAGGGATGCTCAGGGGTCCTGAGTGAAATTGAGGATGCAGTGGGGTTTGAGGATTCCTGACAGGGGTCAGGGCCCTGGGGACCCCAGTTACCCCTCCCCTCTTTCCTTTGCAGCTGCCAGGAAGCAGCAGGAAAGGTGAGTTGGAGGCTCAAACCACACTCTGGCCTTTGACCCCAACCCCCAAGACCTCCCATTCCCTCCCACACATCCCCTTTATTCCCTCAGGGCCCCCCCCAGAGGACGGGGAGGTGCTGTACACCCACGTCGTGAGCACCAAGCAGACAGGGGGTGAGCTGGGCTGGGACACGTCACCCATGAGTGTCCCCCTGCCCAGATGCCACAGCCAGTGTCTCTCACAGCGTCCCCACGTGCCACCACACTCCAGGATCCCCAGGTGACCTACGCGGAGCTGGCAGCAACCCATGGGCGACCGCGGGAATGTGGGGACATCTATGGGAATGTGCTGTGACACTCGGGGCACGGCTGGGAATTGGGGGGCTCTGGGGACACTGAGGGGCTCTGGGGCCACTGGAGGTCCCTGCCTGAGGGCAACAGCCGTGTGATCCTCCCCTCCCCCTCTCTGTTCCCAGGGTTGCCCACCCTGCCCAGGAGATGGACACGAGTGGGGCATTCCATGTGGGGCTGTCCAGAGCTCCCTGTTCCAGTGCTCCCAGTTGTCCCAGTACCTCCAGGGGCTCCGCATTCCCTCCTACCGGACCATGGCGCAAGACCTTTGTCCCACTGACTGGACACAAAACTCAGATTTTGAATTAAACTTGAAGAAATGGTTCTTGTTTGTTCAGCTCTGCCTGCTCAGCTCAGGATGCAGGAGGGTCCCCGTCAGGCTGTTGAGCAGACCCTTGTGGGATTTGCAGGATTTTTGGGGCTCTCTCAGTCCCTTAAGGAAAGGGACCAAATGATCAATTGCTGCATTTCTGGACTGGTTCCCTCACAGCTGCCCCTGCAGGGGGGGTTTCCAGCCAGCCCTGCTTTGAAAAACGTCAAAGGCCCTCACAGAGTCACTGCTTGGGCTCACACTGGGTTTTGTGCTTCTTGCAGGGCTGACAAAACCACAGCCCGGCCTTTTCCCCCACAGACAGAATTCTCACCTTTGCAGCAGCTCAAAAGCTGCGAGAAACAAAGGCAAGGGGACGGGGGGAGCCTCAGGTCCTGGCTGCCAACTGGGGCTGGCCAGAGCAGGGCTGGCCAAAGCCCTTTCCTGTGCAGTGGCCAAGTCGAGAAGCTCCCCAAAATCTTCTCGGCAGAAAAGAAACTTCTTGTGGGGATGGCTGGGGGAATCTGAGCCCCAAGATGAGTCCAATGCTGTCCCGGTAGCCCAAAATCTCTGGGAGAGATAGCAGAATCGTGTGTTTGTGCACAGGGATAATTAAAAGCACGACTGAACTTCAGGAATGCTGAGTCTAATTGCAGGAGCGCGTTAAAGGTCTGCTCCTCCTCCCTAACCTCCACCCCTTCATCCTCTTCCTCCTCTTCCTCCTCTGCCTCCACCTTGTCCTCCCCCTGTGGCTGCTGTGTCGGGACTAGCAGTGCCCCAGGAAGAGCAGCAGCTCCAAACGTGCTGTGGAGTCCCAGAGGAGCCCTGGCAGTGTCAGCAAGGAGCACCTGCTTTCCTCAACACCCCCGGGGAATTCAACATTCCCAGAGCTGCTGTGCCAGGGCTGAAGGAGGAAAAGGCAGTGAAAGGCTGAGGGTTTTCAGGAATTGTGGTGGAAAGGCACGAGAGGTGCTGCTGTGGGCCTGAGACCTGCCTGGGGTTCGGCGCTGCCTTCCTTGCGTTCCCATCAGGGAGAGCGGTCGCGGGTGTTGCGCAGGGTGTGTGCCTGGGCCGGGACACTGCTACGCTGCCACCGGGCACCAGGATCCAAGCTGCTGCCTTCGTCTCTTCTGCCCGGGCGCTGCCGGTGCTGGTGCCGGGACCGATTGGTGCAAAGTGTGAGTTTGCCAAAGGAGCGATTTGGCCTCGTCCCTCCCGCCCGAGGCCGCCATGGCCCCTGAGGGGTTGGAGCTGGCACCGGGGCGCCCCCTGCTGGCCGGGAGTGCTCCCTGCAGCGCCCCCTGCTGGCCGGGAGTGCTCCCTGCAGCGCCCCCTGCTGGCCGGGAGTGCTCCCTGCAGCGCCCCCTGCTGGCCGGGAGTGCTCCCAGCAGCGCCCCCTGCTGGCCGTGGCCATAACTGCACCAAAAATGAACAAACAGCCCTGAGCCGGTTGGAAATTTCTATTCTTGTCTTCTTGTTTCTTCCATTCTGTTTTGTAAATTTCCTAGTAATGAATTGCTATTCTTTTTCTTACATTTTACTTGGAAGCCCATAATTTTCACAGTTATAATATTTTGAGGGAGGCACCCTCTTTCCATTCCAGGATGGTTCCTGCTTTCCTTGGCAGACATTTCTGTTTCAAACCAAGACAGTTTCCAGCTACTGGGTTTCAGCATGGATGGGGCAGACACTCCAAGAGCAGACAGGGTCAGACACCTGGCCACCTCATGCTCTGCCTTTTAAGCTTTTTGGCCACCAAATGCCACTCCCAAGGTGGGACTCCTGGTCACTCGGCCAGTCAGGAGTTGAGTTTGGCAGAGTGTCTCACTGTCCCCAGTGTGCCATGGCTGACAGATTGACTGTCACACGGGGCCCTGTGTCACCAGAAGCAAAGACTGACCCAGCCCTGCCACACACAGGTGTTCCAAAATGTCTTGAGACATCCAACTTTTCCTGTCCCTGACACCCCACCCTGTGCCAAGGCCTGATCCCCTCTGCCCTGGAAAAGGGAGAGTCTCTGGAATGCCTCCAGGGCCTTTGTGACATCATTGTGTGGGGAACACGGCACAGGAGGGGTTTGAGACCGGGCAGGAGGGAATCAAGAGCACTGGTTTTTAGTGGCAGCCCAAAATTGGAGAATCCCATTCCTAAAGCCTGACAGAGTTGAACGAAGAAACACCATCTCTATCAGTTGAACCAAAAAGCTGCATTTTGGTGCCAATAAGAGGGCAATGAGTCGTGTGTTCCCCAGGCACTGGGAGGACCGATGAGGAGCCATGGGTTTACTGGGAGTGCTGAGAGGGGCATTGCAGAGGCACTGGGAGTACAGGGCTACTGGGAGAGAGCATGGGAACCACCTGGATCTACTGGGAGCAATGGTGAGGCACTGGGAGCAGAAATAGGGAGCCCTTGAGGGTACGGGGGACAGAGTGTTGACGGAATGGGGAAGTGTCTGAGGATTCTGGGAGCACTTGGATGTGGAATGGGGAGCAATACGTGCAAGTCAAATGGGGGTGAGGAAGCCCTTGGGGGTTCAGGGGGCATGGGGAGCTTTGGGGTCCCTGTGCTGCCTCACCCATGACCCTCACTTATGCCCACCTACCCGTGAATGTTGAGCACCGAAAGGAGCAGTGGGGGGACACACAAGTGTGGCTGCCACACAGTGGGGTGCCCCCAGTACCCCCAGTGCTCCAATGCAACCAGAGGCTCCCAGAGCCCACTGTGTCCCCAGAGCCCCCACTGTCTCAAGTGTCCTCAGTGCCCCCAGCACCCTCCCAGAGCCCCCCCCCCCCCCAATTCCCAGCCATGCCCCGAGTGTCACAGCACATTCCCGTAGATGTCCCCACATTCCCGCGGTCGCCCATGGGTTGCTGCCAGCTCCGCGTAGGTCACCTGGGGATCCTGGAGTGTGGTGGCACGTGGGGACACTGTGAGAGACACTGGCTGTGGCATCTGGGCAGGGGGACACTCATGGGTGACATGTCCCTCTGCGAGTGTCCCAGCCCGGACTCACCCCCCGTCTGCTTGGTGCTCACGACGTGGGTGTACAGCACCTCCCCCTCCTCTGGGGGGGCCAGGGGCTCTGGGAGGGCCCTGAGGGAATAAAGGGGATGAGTGGGAGGGAATGGGAGGTCTTCGGGGTTGGGGTCAAAGGCCAGAGTATGGTTTGAGCCCCCGACTCACCTTTCCTGCTCCTTCCTGTCAGCTGCAAAGGAAAGAGAGGAGGGGTAATTGTGAGGTCCCCAGGGCTCTGACCCCTCTCTGGAATCCTCAAACCCCACTGCATCCTCAATTTCCACCAGCAACCTAGAGCTTCCTTGGTGCCTCCAGAACCCCTGAACCACCCCAGTGCTGTGGACGCCCTGAGCCCTCAGAAGCTCAAGGATGGCATGGAGAGGGACCCTTCAAATTCCTCCAGGATCACTGAAAGAATCCCCCAAATCCCAGCAAGGCCCTCCAACACCACCCCAATTCCTTCAGGACCCTGAGCAAAGGTCCTGAGCGCTCAGCGCAGCCCTTGTCAGGGGCTGTGGATGCCACCCCATCAGCCCACATTTACGTGGTCCCCTAGCTTGCCCAGGGCCTCCATTGTCCCCATTGTCACCCACCCATGTTGTTCCATTGGTGCCAGCCCACAGCTCCACCCACGAGTAGGACGAGGAAGAGGAGGGACCCGCCAAGGCCTGCGGCCACTGCTGGGGACAGAAGGGACACATCAGGGTCACCTGTCACTCCAGGGCTCCTGCAATCCCAGTGACCACATGTGATCTCACCTCTGTTCCAGTTTCCCTGTGGTGTCACAGGCACTGCAAGGACAAAGACAGGGCTGAGGCCAGGAGGGAGGGGCTGGCACACGGTGTGGGGGGATGAGGGAGTCTGCATGGTGGCATCTGGTGACAGAGGGTCTCCTACGGTGACCCCATGGTGCTGGGGGTCATCATGTGGTGTGGAATAAGGGCATGTGATGGATGAGGCATGGGGGTGGGGGATGAAGATGTGATAAGGGTGAGGTGAAAGTGGGATGAGGGACGCTGTGTCCAAGGGTGGGGATGGCCGTCACCTGGTGGGGGGCACGGAATGGCGAGGGTGGGATTTGATGGGTGCCATGGGGCACATCAAAGGGGACATCACCCGAATGCCAGGGATCTCAGTGCCCTGGGAGGGTCCCGCTCAGTAGGGTGAATGTGACCTGATGTGCAGTGGGGGATGTGACAGCTGGGTTAGGGATGCATGGCTTGGATGTCCTGGGTGGGGACACCTGGAACCAGATGGTCCCAGTTCACCTGGTCTGTGACACCCAGTGGTGGGGGCTGTGAGCTGGGCTGGGCTGGGGATGGTGTGGGGGGATGAGGTGGAATGGGAATGTGTGGAATTTGGGATGCTGTGGAAAGGGTCACCCCCAGCCCAAGGGTCCCGCTCACCCAGGACAGTGACGTTCACTGCGGGGCTCTCGACCACATTGTCCCCATCGCTGACTCGGCACTGGTACTGGCCGCTGTCATTATACCCAACATGCTGCAGCTCCAGGCGAGGGCCAGTGCCCATTGGTGCGTTCATGTCCCCCCGGTGCCAGGAGAAGGACAGGGGACCTGTCCCCACGGCCACCTTGCAGTTCAGCACCAGGCGGTCCCCCAGTGCCACCTGTCCCCCAGGGGGCTGCACCGACAGGGACACCCCCGAGAGCGGGACCCCTGCGGGGGACACAGGAGGGACTGGGGACATGGGAGGAGTGGGGGACACCAGGGAGCAATGAAGGATGCAGGGAGTGGGAGGATCAGAGATACATGAGGCGAAACCAGAGAGGAAAAAGGTGGGTCAGAGACCGGGGAGGGGACATATGGAAAGGGTTGAAGGGAAGATTATGGTGACCCAGAAAAGGGTGGTGGGACCTGTGGACAATGGAGGGACCACAGCAATAGATGCAGGCAAAAGGGAAGACAATGCGGGGACCCGGGTAGAGAGCTGAGAAAGCAGGGCGGCACGCAGAGGGTTGAGCAGGGATGGGAGACCTGGGAGGGCTGTGGGGGCTCCCCGTGCCCATCCCGCACTCACTGCGCACCGTGACGCCGAGCCGGGCGCTGCTCTTCCGCACGGCCCCCCCCTCGGAGCGCACCTCGCAGCTGTAATTCCCCGAGTGGGAGACCCCCACGGCGGGCACCAGGAGCTGCGGGAACCCCTGCGGGCCCCCCACCGACTGCCCGTCCCGGTAGAAGCGGTACAGGAGGGGGGCTGGGGGCCGCAGGGGGCTGGGGGTGCTGAGGCAGCTGAGATTGAGGGGGGACCCCTCGGTGAGCTCGGGGGGACCCTCCAGAACCGGCACCGTGAAGAGCTCTGGGAAGGAGATGGGCCTGGGACTGTGACTCTGAGTCCACTGAGAAGGGGCTTTGGGGGTGTCAGGATATTGGGGGCTCCAGCCGTGGGGGTGCTCACCGTGCACTGTCACTGTCACCGGTGCTGACAGTGACATTCCTGAGGCCACCAAGCCCCCGCAGCGGTATCGGCCGCTGTTGTGCAGCTCCAGGGGGGAGAGGGACAGCTCGGTGCCCCCGAGGGACTCCCCCAGATCCCGCTCGTCCTTGTAAAATCCCACCTTGGTGACAGGCTTGTCCTGCCAGCCCCGGCAGCGCAGTGTCACCGTGTCCCCCTCCAGCAGTGCCCGTGCTGGCACCTGCAGCACCAGCGGCTCTGTGGGACAGGAGGGTCCCGTCACACTGAGGAGCCCAAAACAGGTCCAAAGTGGGTGCCCATGGCACCGGGGACATCTGTGTTCAGTGTCCACTGCGCAGGAGGGCCCCAGGTACACCAGGAGCAGCCCTGTGGCACAGCTGTCCCCACGGGGGTCCCACCACATTGGGGTGCGCTGGGATGCACTGGGATGTTTCTGTGTGCAGGGGACAGGCTCTGGCCCCAAGAGGGGTGTGAGGCCACCCATGGAGTGGAGCCCACCTAGACCAATCAGGGAGGCACCATGAGAATTTCAGAGCCCCCCTCACCCTTTGACACCACAACGGGGGAGCTGATCCCACTGCCGGGTCTCTCACACTGGTAGGTGCCGTTCTCGGTGACACTGAAACTGTCATGTCCCTCCTGCCCCCAGCGCTGCAAGTTCTTGTACCAGGTGGTGGCCCCGAGCCCTGGCAGGTCAGTGTCACCCGGTCCCACAGCACCGCCGGCGTCCAGGGGGGCTCCACCAGGAGCTGGGTGCTCTGGGCACCTGCGGGTGACAGGGGACACCAGCCTGCCAGGGCCACCACAGGGCTGGGGACAGCGGGGCGGGGACATGGCATCCCCTGAGGACTCACCAGCGAGGCCGAGGGTCTGGGCTGGAAGGGAGAAGGGACAGGGCTGGGTGGGGGTGGCCAAGTGGAGACAGCAGCACCTGGGGGGCCTGGTGTGGTGTCTGTCCCCAAACTGTTTATACAGGGACATTGTTGTAGCATAGAGGTTTTGAGGACAAGAACAGCTCGGTCACCCTGGGCTGAGGCAAGACATGGGGACACTGTGGACACCCCATGCATGCACAGGTCTCCTCCCCCAGACCTACAGCACCTGTCCCCACAGCCACATCCTCATGGCCCTGTGCCCGTGATCCCATTCCCATGGCACCTGTTCCCATGCCCCATCTTCATAGGACATGGCCCTTTTCCCTGTCCCTGCATCTCTGTCTCCCTGTCCCTGTCCCCACAGCTGCCCCAGCCCCAAGGTTCCTTTTGCCACATCCTTGTCCCCACATCTGTGTCCCTCTGTTCCCATCCCCACATTCCAGTTCCCCTGTTCCTGTCCCCACGGCCACCCCACAGCTCTGGTCACACTGGGGTCCATGCCCATGCACTGGCTCTGTTGGCCTTGGGGACCTCAGGGGACCCCACAGCCCCCCTGTGCCCCCTCCCCACCACTCTCTGCCTCACCAGGGCCCATCCCCAGGGTGTCAGGCCCGTGCCTGGGGCACTCACCCCACAGGAGCAGCGCCACCTTCCCGGCCATCCCGGTGTCCCTGGCCATGGGCACTGGCTGTCACTCGCTGCTGTGGCCACCTGTCCCCTGGCTGGCGGCTCTTTGGATGAAGGGACAGGAAGCGAGGGCAGGTCTCGTCCTCATGTGTAGGTGTCTCTTGGTGGGGGCAGGGTGTGGACAGGATGGGGGCAGGGTGGGGACCTTGTGAGACATGGGGATGATTGTGGGACATGTTGGGGACAGGATGTTTCCAGAATTTGGAGTCTGAGGTAATGCAGGGGTTTTGGTTTGGGTGGACACCAAGGATGGGTGTCCAGGGCACTGGGGTGCCAGGGATGGGGTCCTATGGGAATGGGGTTCCTGAGTATTGGGTGGACTCAGACTCAGGGATGATGGTCCCAGAACAACGTGCCCGCGAGGGATTTGTGACCATGGGATGGATCCCAGGGATGGGGGTCCCAGAGAGATGGTATATAAGGAATGAGGATTCCATTGTTGGCTTCCCAGGGGAATGGGGGTGCCAGGGATGGGCAGTGGCTGAGTGTGCCAGGGAGTCACAGCTCCTTCACAGGGTGCCTCAGATTTTGGGGTGACCCAGGGCTCAATACTCGAGTGCTCATTTCCTGGGCAGGCATCACATGGGGGTCCTGGTTAGTTCTGCTTCTGTTGCTCTTCCCTGCCCTTGACTTTTTCCTCTCTTTATTTCTCTGTTTTCCTTATTTTATTCACTTTTGTGCCATGCTCCCTCACCCCCAGTTCCTGGCTCAGAATGCCTGAGGAAGACCTGGGCAGGGAACAGGTTTGGTGGACCCCAGGGAGGGACAAAAGGGGCTGAGGGGTCTGCAGAGAGGGTTGGTGAGACTGTGGGGAATGGGGTGTCCAGCTGTGCCCCCCTCCAACACTTTGACTTTCTCTCCCCAGCAGCAGAAGGAGAGGCTGTTTGTGCTGAGAGTCACACGGGGTGGGTTCTGTCCTGGGGGGCACATCCTGCCTGAGGGGATCCTGTCTCAGGGAGACACATCCTTCCCAAGAGGTTCCAGTTCTGCAGGATGGTGAATCTAGGGATTCCAGACTTCTCCATTCTCACTCCTCCCCTGCAGGATCTGAGCCAGCAAGAGCAGCTGGGGAATGGAGCCCCAGGCAGGAAGGAGCTCCCAAACTCCTGCTCCTTGAAGCCAGTGGCCATCCCAGTGTGGGGCCCAGCCATGGCCCAGCCCCAGTGCACAGGGATGGGCACTGGCCAGCCCTGCTCTGGCCAGCCCCAGGTGGCAGCCAGGACCTGAGGCTCCCCCCACCCCCTTGGCTTTGATTCTCGCAGCTTTTGAGCTGCTGCAAAGGTGAGAATTCTTTCTGTGGCCAAAAAAGGCCTGGCTGTGGTTTGCTCAGCCCTGCAAGAAGCACAAAAGCCATTGTGAGCCCAAGAAGGTGCTCTGCGTGGGCCTTTGATGGTTTTCAGAGCAGGGCTGGCTGGAAATCCCCCTGCAGGGTCAGCTGTGAGGGAACCAGTCTGGAAATGCAGCAATTGATCATTTGGTGCCTGTCCCCAAGGGACTGAGAGAGCCCCAGAAATGCTGCAAAGATAACAATCTGCTCAACAACCTGTTCACTTCCCTCCTCCTCCTTCCTGCCTTGCTGTGGTTGGCAGTGGCCGGATGCCCCCACACCCACTGGTCTCTCTCTGTCTTTTGCATCTCAGTGGGGAGAGAAAATTGAATGAAGGATTCCTGGGTTGAGACAAGCACCAGGAGAGATCGCTCATCAAATCCTGCCACAGGAGAAACACTCTCGGAATCAGAGATATTCAGTGAATTGATTGCTGGCAAGATCAGAGCAGGATAAGGAGAAGTCAAGTAAACCCTTCTAAACACCTCCCCAGCACAAACTCCTTCCCAGGCTCTCCCTCTTCCCTCCATCAGCTAATAGGCAATGAAAATGGGGCCCTGGGCAGTTCAGCACAGGTTGTTTCTGCCACTGCTCAGCCAAGGTGGGGTCCCTGCCTTCCACGGGAGACCCTTCTCCAGGGACCTCTCCAGCATGAGTCCTTCCCATGGGCTGCAGCTCTGTCCCAAGTGCTCCAGCAGGGGCTTCTCACGGGCTCACAGCCCTTTGGGCACTCCCTGCTCTGCCGGGGGCTCCTGCAGGGCTGCAGGGGTGTCTCTGCTCCCCAGGGACCCCCACGGGCTGCCAGGGAATCTCCGGAGCCCCTCGTGCCCCTCCTTCCTCCCTGCAGGGCTGTTCCTCTCGCAGCCTCGGGCTCCTCTTGGCTGCAGCAATTCCATCTCTGCCATCCCTTGGATTTGCCCTTCCCAGCTTCTGGAGCTTCCGCACCCACCCCCTGCCCTCTATCCCATATCTGCTCCAGGACATCCCGTGAGTCCCGGGAGCTGCTGGGGGAGCTGCCTGGCAATAGTCACTCCCGATATGTCACGACAGTGTCTTCGGGCACGCTGTCACAATGGGCTCAGACACATCCCAGCCGTCAGTTCCATCACATTGTGACAGTCGGCTCAGGGACACTGTCACACCTCCCACACTCCATGACAGCGCCGGCACTGGCAGTGCCATGGCAGCCGCGGCTGCCGGCACAGGGTCCCGGTCCCTCCGTGCTGGGGGCTCCTCCTGGGGGTCCCACCTCCCCCTCTGTCAGCAGCTTCACCCACCGGGATTTCCGTGCGTCCTTCCCAAGGTCTCATCCCAGGGGTTCTCAGCCGGGATACCGATCTTCCTAGTCCAAATAAATTCATTTAACTGTTAAAGTATCCCTTCATTCTGATGCCTAAGGAGGCGGACCTGAACAGATTCTAGATAGAGTTAAAGGAATAAAGCAGGGATTTACTAAAAGGCCTTCCAAGAATTCACCTTGGGCACTACAACAGCCCAGCCGAAGCTACACCCAAGCTGGACTCAGAGTCATGAGTTTTCACACTTTTATAAATTTTCATCCGTTCACATATTTGGGTTAATTGTCCAATTCCAGCTCCACGTTATGCAGTCCCATCCTCCCAGATTGCTCTCCCCAATTCAGTGCTGTTTGCTTTTTTTTTATAAATTCTACATTTTGGGCCTGAAGCTGCAGTGGTGTCCTTGGTCCTGGGGCTGGAAAAGGATTGTTTTGTCTGACTGAACTGTGAGGAGAATGTGCTAACACTTTGCTGGGGGTTGTTTTTCTTCCTTTCCTCCCTGTCTTTGGAATTTTTCCCCACTAACATGCTAAGAAGCACTGATGGCTAGTGACAGGAGGAGGGGGAGACTCCCTGTTTCTTTTTTCAGGTTTCTCTCACAGGGTGGGGAAGGAAGGAGCAGGAACACCGTGTGATCAGAGGCAGGTAAAGGAGAGTGGGGGGCAGTTGCTCACTTGCTTGCTCTTGTAGGCAGAGCAGGAAGGCTGCTGCTGCTACCCCAACCTCCGCCATCCCAACACCGGGAACTGCCTCTTCTGTTGTTGCACTGCTGCTCTGCTTGGACATCTTCTCTCTTCAGCTTGTTATCTCCAAGCATTCTGTTGGAGCACTGGGACCGACGCTGTGAGCAAAGTCTCTCCTCCATCCCTTTCCCACCTGGGACACCGCTGCCATCACCCCCAGCGCCCCTGCAGCTGCGCGGGACCTGCCCCTGTCCACCACCGGTAACTGCAGCACAGGGAAGGGTGCCTGTGGCTGAGAAGGACTGGAACTGTGTTACTGTTCTGTTTGTTCTTAATTTCATAGCTGTTGTTGTTTTGTTTATCTTGTTAGATATACTAGTAAAGAACTGTTATTCCTATCCCCATATCTTTGCCTGAGAGCCCCTTAATTTCAAAGTTTTACTAATTCAGACAGAGGGGTTTATTGGCCCTGTTTTAAGGTAAGACCCTGCCCTTCCCTTGCACACACCTGTCTTTTTCAAACCAGGAGAGTTTTTGGCACCAACGGTGGGACCTGAAGTCATAGAGAGGAAAGGGTGGAAAAGGAATAACAGTTCTTGAGCGACCTGATTTTTTTGTGTTAGGTGGCATCCTGTTGTCCAGCTTACCCTGGTTCTGGGCCCATGTGGTCACAGCTGTTATCTCCCATTTGCAGGCCCTAATCTAAATATGGCTCCTACAACTAAAGCTAGTGTAGCTGTTATCCAGTTCATTTTGTGGGTTGATAAGGTGAGGAATTAATGGATTTTTAATTCCTCTGGAAGGCAGCCACATGGATTGAAAGCTATAGCTTTTTTTTTTTTTTTTTTTTTTTGGTGGGTTTTGGGATTACTTCAATAATGGTGCTTACTGTGAGGAAGTGATGGCAGGGGAAATTTTCTCCCAAGCCTTCACCCAGTTTTTTAAGCCCACTTCAACAGTTTTCAAAGGGTTCAAATCCTCTCTAAATGCTAATGATATCATACAGTTGCTGGTGTTGCTCATATGCCTTTTAAACCTGTTCTATTTAACATTCAGAGATACGGGGAGATTGGCTTGGATAACAACCCTGATACCTACCCCAGGAAATAGGGATGCTGCCCCAGAGCCTGGCCCTGCCCCACAGCCCACCTCAGAAAGGAACCACCTTCATTGGGGGGTGTTACTAGTGAAGGAGCATAGCCAGATGCTGAAGGAGTACATTCTCCTAGGTAGTGAGAAACCCTCCCCCCGTCTTAAAGAGGGAGAGTCTGATGGTGCTGCAGTGGAACCCACAAACATTACAACCATGCAGGTTCCAGCTGAATCACAAGGGCAATCATAGCCAGCAGCCATTGTTCCTATGGAAACTAAGAAGACTAAGATGAAAATAAAGCACCTAGATAATAAGGATAAGAATGGAGGGTCCTCACAACCAGCAAGGGAACCAGAGGTTGAGATCGTCACCGAGTCCCTCTCATACGACAGTCTCCGTAACCTGCGTAAAGACATTGCACGGCGAGGCCGTGAGCCTTTTACAACTTGGTTACTCTGGGTCTGGGACCTTACGGGAACAGGTGTGCAACTGGATGGAACTGAGGCCAGAAATTTGGGATCCTTGGCCCAGGACTCAGGTGTGGACCAGATATTTGTAAGGGAGCAAGGCCTCCTTTCCATCTGGGACTGGCTTTTAATGAGTGTGAGAGAGAAGTTTGTCCACAAAGAGAGAGTGGAGGAGCACCACCGTAGAATGCGCTGGAAAACTCTTGAGGAAGAGATCCAGCAGCTGAGAGAAGTGGCAATACTAGAGGTACACTTTGGGAGGGATGGACAGCATGACAATGATCCTGACAAGGTCAGGCGCACAGGGCAGATGCTGTGGAATTTGGCAACCCTGAAGCCATCTCAATATACCACCTTCATTGCAATGATCAATGCTGATAACCACCAAGAGACAGTGGGTTCTGTTGCCAACAAGCTCAGAAATTTTGAAAGTATGATGAATGGCCCAATGCAGGCCAACGTCTCTGCTATGGCCAGGGACCTCCAAGAAGTCCAAGAGGAGGTGAAGGGAATGAGAGGGTTGAGAGGTGAGATGAGGAAGATGAGGGAGGAAATAAGGAAGATCAATTCGGCACCAGAACGAGTCACAGGCCCCAAAGTTAGAACACAACGCCCCCCAGCTAGGGAGAGAGGGTACACCCCACGAGCTGACCTGTGGTTCTTCCTGTGAGACCATGGGGAAGACATGGAAAATGGTATGGGAAACCTCTTCTGTCCTGGTAGCATGGGTGTGTCAACTCAGGGAGGGAAATGCTAACCGAGGCAACTGCGCTAAAATGAAGGTAGCCTCAACCTCCCATGGTAAAGGTGCAGGGTATCACAGAAGGGAGGATGATCTGTCAGATCCCCTGGAAGGAATATTCCAGTACGTATGCCCAGGAAAGGAATAATAACCAGGGCTAGAAGGGCCCTGCCTCTAGCCAGGAAGAGGCATGGGATGACAGGATCTATTGGACAGTGTGGGTGCGATGGCCTGGCACATCAAAGCCACAGAAACATAGAGTACTAGTTGATACTGGTTCACAGTGCACCCTGATACCATCAGAACATGTGGGGAAAGAACCTGTTTCCTTGTTGGAGTGACAGGGGGATCACAGGAATATACTTTGCTGGAAGCTGAGATTAGCCTGACAGGGAAGGGGAGGCAGAAACATCCTATTGTAACTGGCCCAGGGGCACCACGTATTCTAGGCATAGACTTCCTCAGGAATGGCTACTACAAAGACACAAAGGGGTTCAGGTGGGCTTTTGGAATAGCTGCTGTAGCGGCAGAGAGCATTAAGCAGTTGAACACCTTGCCTGGACTATCAGAAAACCCATCTGCAGTGGGACTCCTGAAAGTGACAGAGCAGCAGGTGCCAATTGCCACCATGACAGTGCACTGCCAGCAGTACCGGACTAATCGAGATGCTGTGATACCTCCCCACAAGATGATCTGTGAGCTGGAGAGCCAAGGAGTGGTCAGCAAAACCCACTCACCCTTCAACAGTCCCATCTGGCCTGTGTGCAAATCTGATGGAGAATGGAGATTGACTGTGGACTATCGTGCCTTGAATGAAGTGACTCCACCGCTGAGCGCTGCCATGCCGGACATGCTGGAGCTGCAGTACGAGCTGGAGTCCAAGGCAGCAAGGTGGTATGCCACCATTGACATTGCCAATGCGTTTTTCTCCATTCCTTTGGCAGTAGAGTGCAGGCCTCAGTTTGCTTTCACCTGGAGGGGCGTGCAGTACACCTGGAACCGACTGCCCCAGGGGTGGAAACACAGCCCCACCATCTGTCATGCACTGATCCAGTCTGCACTGGAAAAGGGTGAGACCCCAGAACATTTGCAGTACATTGATAAAATCATTGTGTGGGGGAACACGGCAGTGGAGGTATTTAAGAAGGGAAAGAAGATCATCCAGATTTTGCTGGGAGCCGGTTTTGCCATTAAAAAGAGCAAAGTCAAAGGACCTGCCCAAGAGATCCAGTTCCTGGGAGTGAAGTGGCAAGATGGACGGTGCCAGGTCCCCACTGAGGTCATCAATAAGATCACTGCAATATCTCCATCAACAAGCAAGAAGGAAACACAAGCTTTCCTAGGTGCTATAGGCTTTTGGAGAATGCACATCCCTGAGTACAGCCAGATTGTGAGCCCTCTCTACCTGGTCACCCGCAAGAAGAACGATTTCCACTGGGGCCCTGAACAGCAGCAAGCCTTCGCCCAGATCAAACAGGAGATCGCTCATGCTGGGGCCCTTGGCCCAGTCAGGATGGGAGCAGAGGTAAAGAATGTGCTTTACTCTGCAGCCGGGAACCATGGTCTGTCCTGGAGCCTTTGGCAGAAGGTGCCTGGTGAGGCTTGAGGCTGACCTCTGGGATTCTGGAGCAGAAGTTACAGAGAGTCTGAAGCCAATTACACTCCCACAGAGAAGGAAATCCTGGCTGTCTATGAAGGAGTTCAAGCTGCCTCAGAGGTGATTGGCACGGAAGCACAGCTTCTCCTGGCACCCCGACTGCTAGTGCTGGGGTGGATGTTCAAAGGAAAGGTTCCCTCTACCCACCACGCCACCGACGCCACATGGAGCAAGTGGATTGCCCTCATCACGCAGCGCGCCCGTATTGGCAACCCGAATCGCCCTGGGATTTTGGAGATAATTACAAACTGGCCAGAAGGTGAAGATTTTGGTCTCGCTGATGAAGAGGAGCCGAAGCAAGTGACATGGGCTGAAGAAGCTCCACCATACAACCAACTTCCAGCAGATGAAAAATGCTACGCCCTTTTCACCGACGGTTCCTGCCGCATCATGGGAATAGACTGGAAGTGGAAAGCAGCCGTATGGAGCCCCACACGACAGGTTGCACAATCGACCGAAGTAGAAGGTGGATCAAATCAACTTGCTGAACTCCAAGCTGTTCAGCTAGCCTTGGACATTGCTGAGAGAGAGAAATGGCCAAAGCTCTACCTTTACACTGATCCATGGATGGTAGCCAATGCTCTGTGGGGTTGGCTGGAAAGGTGGAAAACTGCAGACTGGCAATGTAGAGGAAAACCTGTCTGGGCTGCTGATGAGTGGAAAGACATTGCCACTTGGGTAGAGAAGCTACCTATGAAAGTCTGTCATGTGGATGTCCATGTTCCCAAGAGTCAGGCTAACGAAGAACATCGACACAACAAGCAGGTAGATCACGCTGCACAGATAGAGGTCTCAAAGATAGATTTAGATTGGGAACACAAGGGAGAATTGTTCCTAGCTCGATGGGCCCATGATGCCTCAGGTCATCAGGGCAGAGATGCCACCGTATAAGTGGGCACAAGACCGAGGGGTGGATCTAACCATGGACAGTATTTCTCAGGTTATCCATGACTGTGACACGTGCGCTGCCATCAAGCAGGCCAAGTGGGTGAAGCCCCTCTGGTATGGTGGGAGATGGTCCAAGTACAAGTACGGAGAGGCCTGGCAGATTGACTACATCACACTGCCTCAGACCCTCCAAGGCAAGTGCTACGTGCTGAGTGTGGTGGAAGCAACCACGGGATGGTTGGAGACCTACCCTGTGCCCCACACCACTGCTCGAAACACCATCCTGGGCCTGGAAAAGCAAGTCTGACTGAGTCAGAAAGAACTGAGTCAGACAACGGGAACTCATTTCAAGAATGGCCTTATCAACACCTGGGCCAGAGAACATGGCATTGAATGGATATATCATATCCCTTATCATGCACCAGCTGCCGGGAAAGTTGAACCGTGCAACAGCCTGCTCAAGACTACCCTGAAGGCACTTGGTGGGGGAGTCTTCGAGAATTAGGAAAGAAATTTAGCAAAGGCCACCTGGACGGTCAACACCCAAGTGTCCATCAATCGAGCTGGTCCTGCCCAGTCTGAATCCTTGCACACAGTGGATGGAGATAAAGTGGCTGTAGTACACATGGAAGATATTTTAGGAAAGACTGTTTGGATTAGTCCCACCCCAGGCAATGAGAAACCCATCTCTCCCATGGGATTTTCTTTGCTCCAGGACCTGGTTACACTTGGTCAGTAATGCAAAAAAGATGGGGAAATCCATTGTGTACCAAAGGGAAAACCTAATCTTAAATGAGAACTGTGTGTAAGGTTTTCATTATGCAGATAGTAGTAGAATAAGGGGTGGATAATATGTTGGGTTGATGTGACCAGAAATGTGTATTCTATCACGATCTGTTAAAGCCGGGTGGGGCAGTGATTCCTTATCTCCATGGCACACATTATCTGCTAGTGGGCCATCTATAAGACAAGATGGGGCAATTATCTTTATCTTTTCCACAACTCATCCTCCCTCCAGGAAGATATCATCTGCTGCTGAGCCATTAAGTCCCACTGAATGACTGATAAAATTACATCATCCCATTGGGAGATGCTCCAGCCAGGGGGAGGAGCCAAGCCTTTCCTACCTAGATAAAAACTGAGATTATGGACACCAAGATACCTTCATTCCACTGGATTCCAGAGGAAAACCGGACATTTCTACATCATCCCTGGACTTTTAAAGGAAGGTTGCACCCTTCTACAGGAGCACTGCTTCAGCTGAGCCACATCTGCCATTGCAGGAGGACTGTAGCCACCATTTGATTGGACTGCTACCAACACCCTGACTGATGGGGTGTCAGGTTGTATTCTGACTCTGTCAGGGTTGGGATTGTTTTTTTGTAATACCGTGTTTCTATTTTCTCAGTAAAGAACTGTTATTCTTAATTCCCATATCTTTGCCTGAGAGCCCCTTAATTTCAAATTTATAATAATTTGGAGGGAGGGGGTTTACATTCTCCATTTCAATGAGATGCTTCTGCCTTTTTTGGCAGATAACTGTCTTTCATACCAGAACAAAAACCAAATAATTACTTGTTCGAATCTAATACAATCTCCTAAAATACACCCTCTGTCTCCTCCCTTTTCCCCATTCAACAATAGCCCTGTCTCCTCCTTCAGCTAAAATTTCATCTGGTTGGAGCCCAAACCATCTAGAGAGCCCTTTCCTGGATGGTTGGGCACTTACAGCTCATGCCTGAGCTTTGCTGGCCACTTTTAACAGTTTATTAGGAACAAACAAATGGCCTGTTTTACACAAAAGTTCCCAATTCGCTGCAATTATAATTATTAGCACAAGATGGTAGTGTTGTATCACAAATGGACTGACTTTTAACTTGTTGCAACTACACATTGTGACACAAGATGGTAGTGTTGCCTCAAAAAATACATGATGGCTGTCAATTGTGGAAAATCTCATGTAGCACTCTTCACAGACACACACACATCAGATCACAAACACAACAACAGCTTGCCAAAAGAGCAGCAATAAACAAGGATTTGAGCAAACTCACCCCCAGAATTGCTAGCGGTGCTCTCTACAGCACAACAAATCCTTCCACTGGATGTTTAAACACCAGGACTCGCTCAAGCACACCTCCAGAACTTGCTAGTGATGCCCTCTATGGCACAGCAGAATCCCTTCACCGGTAACCCAAACAAATCCTCTCTGCTTGCAAGCAATACCTTTCAGCCCACAATGTGCGTAGGATATCTTCTATGTCTTACCAATTAGCCCTCTCACCCTGGAGTAATTTTAAAATCATAAACATACCATTTTGTCCTGGGCCAGCAAACTTGTCTGTCTCCTGCACTGAAGCAGGTGGGATTGGAGGTCTCTTGTCCAATGAGGGACTCGGGCTGGTGCACCTGGAGCTGTCACGCTCCCGTCTGTTCCTGCAGGAAGAGAAGGTCCTGCTGCAGCCCCCAAAATGATTCACAAAAGGCAAGGACAAAATACCTTTCAACCAGTTTAGTCAAAAGGATATGTTTATTTCAGCACTGGGTTGACACGTGGGATTGCTCCCAAAGGCTTTTACCCCTCTATTTACTCACAAAAGTCATTCATATTCCATGACATCTGTACATATTTATTACCTGTCACTGTCCATTCCCCGCTGGGTATTAAAATTAGTTGCATATTCATTGTGGTTGCATAGTGTTCCCTTGGTATTGGGTTGGTGGTCTTTTAAATGAGTTGGAGGGTTTCAGGGAAGGAAGTAAGGACTGTCTACCTGGCTCTAAACTTTTTAACTCTCTCCTGTTACTATGACTACCTGACCTGTTAATCCCTTCATTCTGGTCTTTGTTAGTTTAATTGTCAAAATTTATGATGTATGGGTCTCCCCTGGCTGGCTCTGAGTATTTTCTAATGTATATCAGTTTTCACCTAAATGCTTCCATATGTGTATTTTGGCTGGTTCTGAATGTTAAACAATCAATCCTTATCAACTTCTAATCCCTATACTAAGATGTATACCTTTATGGGTATACTTTCCTAACCTCTAGCTTCTAAACCTTCTAAGATATCCCATAACTTGTTTCCTCAAAAACAGAATTATTTAAGCTGTAACAGAATGCTATGGTTCAGTGGAATCCCACTTTGGGCCATGGTTGCCTGGTCGAGATGGATGGTTTTTTCAACAGGAAAAAAAAGTGAGAAGTCCAGGAGTTTTGGAAGAAGATGAGAGATGGCCAGCCTTGGGCCAAGCCATTCTGACCTATCTCTCCTGACACCTTTCACTTGGGAGAAATCCTTGGACATAGGGATTTTCGGAGGTAGAATCTCAATTTTGCTTGTGGGTGCCTGGAATGGAAGAAGAGTTCTTTTTGTTTGGAAGGAAAGCACAGAGCGCCAGTGTTTCCAAAGGCACATGAGAACCAGCCCTCAGGAAGCCAAAGCCAGCCAGACTTGTCAGTCATGGCAGCTTTTGTCTGGGAGCTGTCCATGGATATAGGGAATTCTGGAGGTGGATTCCCAATATTGGCCATGGGCACCAGGAGGACAAGGATGGTTCTTTTGCACAGGAAAGAAAGCCCAGAGCACCAGTGTTTCAGTTGCAGATGAGAAGCAGCCCTCAAGATGCCAAAGTCAGCCAGACCTGTCAGGTGCCCCCAGGACCCCTAGGCAGCCAGACCTGTTCCCTGTTCCCTTGGTTCCATGAGACCCCACACTGCCACAATATTCTCCTTGCTTCTGTAGTGTCACAAAGGCCTATTGCTTCCATAAGGTCTGGCAGTGTCACCATGGTCCCTGGGCTCCATGTGGCCCAGCTGTGTCAAAATGGTTCTTGTGACAATGGTTCTCTGCTCCTTGGTTCTAGAGCCCCACAGCTTCATCACTGACCCTTGGTTCCATAAGGATCCTGAGTATCACAATGGTCCTCTTGATTCCATGAGTAACCAGAGTGTCACAATGTTGTCTTTGGTTCCATGAGGTTCTACAGTGTCTCCATGGTGTCCCTGAACCTGCATTGTCACAACTGACCCAGGGTTCCATGAGGTTCTACAGTGTCACCATGGTCGCTGTCAGAGGCTGGATGAGATCAATGTCCCAGACACCTCGGGATGAGCTGTCCATCAGTCACACAGTGGGCTGCTGCTGACCCAGGCTCTCATTGCCCGAGCAATCACAAGTCCCACCTGGCGGGAGGCCCATGAAGGCTCAGGGGCTTAAAACACAGAGCAGGCACTCAGCCCATGGTCCTTACCCTGCCTTGTGCTGGGGTCTGTGTCTCACCCACACTGGAACCCTAGGAGTTGGTAGCCATGTGTGTGTCTTTCTGAGAGCTTCTGTCTTTCTGTCTCTCTTTCCTCTCCTTCTAATGCTCTTGATATAGAACACTTTTGGGTATCTCAACAGCTGAAGTGTTTAAAGGTTTCTGGGTGTAATGTGCTAAGTTAATGAAGTTCCTGTCATGATAAGTGTTTTATGTGGAATTGGATATTGCATTAAATCCTTTTTGCTAAGTTCATTAGATTTTTATATTTTGCCAGTAAAATTTTGTGTCATTTTTACCTCTGGAGAATATCGAGCTGGGGTTCTCCTGTGCACCAAAGTTGAGTAAGAAGCCTTTGTTTACCCACAGCATTTCAGAGTTCTGGGGTGTTACAGCCCTGCAGGCTCACAATGGTCCATGAGGCCCCACAGTGTCACACTGGCCCTTGGTTCCATGAGCATCTGGAGTGTCACACAGGTTGATGCCATTTGTCCTTGCTGCCCCTCCCATCCCAGTGCCCCAGGAACAGCCCCGAGCCACCCGTGAGGGACAGGCCCTGCTGGGCCAGGCCTGGGCTCAGGCCTTGGCCTTTCTGCTGCCTCCAACCAGCCCAGGCCTGGCTCAGCATTGCAGTTCCTGCTCACAGCCTTTGGCTCCTGCAATCCTGCCCTCAAGGATCTGCTCTCAGCAGTCCCTGGGGAGCCTTTGGCAGTCCCTGCCCTCAGTGGGGCCACTGATGCTCCAAGGGATTTGGAGTTTTGCTTCTGACTCCTTGAGCAGCTTCTTTAACCTTCTCTCAGTGCTTGAGGGTCCTGGACTCAGCCCCAAATCCACTGTGGGGCTGATTTAATTACAGAAATCCCTCAGGAACTCTTTGTCTTTCTTCAATTGTCTTCGAGTCTCCAGGGCTTGTGTAGCTGCTTGGAGTCAGTTTGGAGTTCTGTTAAGGAAGCAGATTTGAAAGTGCACCACATTACTTTGTTTCTTTAATAAAGTGAGTAATTTTTTGCTTTTCATTTCAGAGAAGAGGGGATAGAAATATTCCCTAGGTAATCATGATGCTGCATGTCCCTTAGAAGTTCTGTGCACACAGAAGAATGAACCCCTTGCAGGCTGACCCTGTTTGGACTACTTGTCCCTCATCCCCAACCTCACCATGTCTGAAATTGCCCACCTGGGACTGACATCCCTGTGTCCTGCACCAGAACCTTGTCCCCTGAGCTCTGCAGCTGGGTGTCCCAGCCCATTGTACCATGTCCCACCTGCTCTCCTCAGGGCTCTGCCTGCACACAGGCCCAGGAGAAGATTTCTTCTTTGCGAAGAAAGAATGGCAAAGCCTGAGCAGGTTTCCTGAACAACAAACCCCAGTGAGGAGCCACATCAGTCAGTTCAGGCGGCCTGGAATGATGTCACCTTTCTACAAGGGCCAGTGGGACCAGACATGATCTCTGCAAGCAGAATTCTCTGACTCTTTCAGCTGAATTCTCTGTCCCTGTCCTTTCTTTGGGCCTCTGTTGCAGATGGAGGATGCTGGTGCCATCCTCATCTTTAACCTCTCTTTTGAATGCAGACAGTTTTTCCCAGCTGTGTTAAGCAGGTGTCACTCAATGTTTATGCAGAGCTTTTGTATCCTCATGGAACCAAGGACACCCTTGTGACACAGGGGGGCTCATGGAAGCAAGGAGACAATTGTGACAGTTCGGAGCCTCACAGAAACAAGGTTCTATTGTGATACTGAAGGGAATCATGGAACCCAGCAGGCCATTGTGACACAGCAATGTCACATGGAACCAGTGATCCATTGTTACCCTGCCAGTTGGAGAAGTCCATGGTGACACTATGGGACCTCATGGAACCACAGGTGCAGTGTGACACACGGGGCCTCATAGAACCAAGGAGACCATTTTGACACCAAGGAACTTAATGAAAAAATCGGTCCATTCTGACACAGCAGGGCCTCATGGATCCAAGGGTCCTTTGTGGCACATCAGGAGCTCAATGGAGCCAAGGGGAGCATTGTGTCAAAGCAGGGCCTAATGGACCCATGGAGACCATTGTGACACTAAGGAAATTCATGTAACCGTGGCAACCACTAGGATGCTATGGAACCTCTGACAAACAAGGGTCCATGGTGACTCTGTTGGGCCTCCTGGAACAGAGGGACACCATTGTGACACAGTGGGACCTTGTGGAACCAAGGAGCCTTTGTGATAGCCCAGATCCTCCTGGAACCAAGAGTGCATTGAGACACAGCAGGGTCTTTTTGGAGCAAAGGGAAGCACTGCTAAAAGCAGGGGACATAGAACCATAGGTGTCCATAGTTACACTACAAAACCTCTAGAACCAAGGGTCTATTGTGAAAAATCAGGGCCTCATGGATGCAAGGGGCCATTGTGACACATTGGGGCTGCATTGTCCATTGTGACAATGCTGATCCAAGGAGACCATGGTGAAACTGTGTGACCTCATGAATCCAAGGGGTCATTGTGATATTCAAGAACTTCATGGAGCCCAGGGTCCAGTGTGACATAGCAGGGCCAACCATTGTTGACAGTACAGAAACTCATGGAACCAAGGGGCTGTGGTGACACAGCAGGGCCACATGGAACAAGGAGACCTGTGACATTTAGGAACATTATGGAACCGAGGGTCCATTATGACACTGTAGAAACAAGGGGAATATTGTTGACACTAGGGAAGCTCATTGGAACAAAGACGCCACTGTGACACTCCAAGGTCTTGTTGAAGCAGGGAGACCATTGTGACACTCGAGAGCCTCATGGCACTGAGAGTTTATTGTGACACAACAGGGTCCCATGGAACCAATTGTCCATTGTGACAATGCAGATCCCAGGAGACCATGGTGGCACTAGGGAAGCTCATGGAACCAAGGGTCCATTGTTACAAATCAAGGCTTCGTGGAACCAAGGGTCCCTTGTTAAACTGTGTGGCCTCATGGAGCCATGAGCTGTTGTGACACACGGAGCCAAGGGGCCATTGTGACACTGCAGATCCAAGGAGAGCATTGTGACTGAGGAACCTCATGGAACCAAGAGTCCACTGTGGGGCCCTGTGGAACCAAGAGGAGCACAGTGACATTGTCAGGCCTGGTGGAACAATGGAGACTATTGTGACACTTTGGGACCCACTGGAGCCAAGGGGCCTGTCACGATCCGCTCACACAAGCGAGAGTGGTGATGGTTCATTTGACCTCAGGGTGCAAAAGACACACAGCAAGGGAACTAAAGTTTATTCACAGCAAACAGCAATGCACCTTTATTGAGTGCCAACAACACAGTTATGCAATAGAGTGGAGAGATAAAAGAAAACCAAGTAAAGAGAGAGAGAGAGAAGGAGGGGGGTGGGGAATAGCTACCAACAGATGGGACAACATCCTCGTGATCCAGCCAATAGACGTCTTCCTTCTGTGGGAAGATTTCTAAAGTCTCTTCAGAAAGTCCCTTTTTTATAGTTCTTTTCCAACGTGAGTGGCCTCTGGCCAAGAGATGGGAAGATTTATGGACTGTTGTGAGGAGAACCAGTTGCTCTGAGAAGCAGCTGTAGAACACAGTGCTCCTGGCCAGACCTGCTAGAATGCAGCACACCATGGCAAGCACACCTGCAAACAGTCACTTGGCAAGCATCCACCTCGGCCAGGCCAGAACTCCTATCCAAAACGAGTGGGGTCCCCGGGGTCTTAGTCTCTGTTCTTGTGACGGACGTGAGGCAGATGAGGGAATCTTTGGACCGTCTCTTACAGTTGGTCAGTGGGTGTAGTCAGTGGGGTGTGGTCAGTTGGGTGGTCAGTCTGTTCAAATGGGTGGTCAGTGGATTGTGATCAGTGGGTGTGGACAATAGGTGTGGTCAGTAGGGTCTGGTCAGTGGGGCCTGGTCAGTGGGTGTGGCCATTTGAGGTGGTCAGTGGGGTGTGGTCAGTTTGTGTGGACATTGGGGTATGGTCATTGGGTGTGGTCTGTAATTGTGGTCAATGGGGATGGTCAGTGGGTGCAGTCGGTGTATTCAGAGGAGGTGGTCTGAGTGTGGTCAGTGGGTGTGGTGAGTGAATTGTGGTCATTTAGGTAGTTGGATGGGGGTGGTCAGTTAGGTGATCATTGGGTGTGATCAGTTGGTATGGTCAGTAAATATGGTCAGTAGGGTTTTAATGGGGGTGTGGTCACTGGTTGTGGTCAGAGGGGGAATGGACAGTTGGTGCAGTTACTGGGCATCATCAGTGGTATGTGGTCAGTGGGTGTGGTCAGTGGGGGTATCATCAGTTGGGTGGTCAGTGGGGTGTAGTTAGTGGAGGTGGTCTGTGAGTGTGGTCAGAGTGTGTGGTCACTGGCTACGGTCACTGTGCGTGGCCAGTGAATGTGGTCAGTTGAGTAGTCGGGTGAGAGTGGTCAGTTAGGTGGTCAGTGGGTGTGGTCATTGGTGTGATCAATGGGAGTGGTCAGTGGGGATATGGTCAGTTGGTTTGTCAGTGGAGTGTGGTCAGTGGTTGTGGTCAGTGTGCGTGGTTATTGGGTTTGTCAGTGGAGTGTGGCAGTGGGTGTGGTCAGTGGGTGTGGGCAGTGGGGTTATGGTCAGTTGGGCGGTCAGTGGGTGTGGTCATTGGGGTGTGGGCATTGGTGTCTTGGCAAGGGGTGTGTTCACTGGGTGTGGTCAGTGGGTGTGGTCAGTGAGGTGTTGGCACTGGTAGATTGGATATGGGTGTGTTCCGTGGGTGTGCTTAGTGCTTATTGTCAGTGCTGTGGTCATTGGAGGTATGGCCATTTGGGTGGTAAGTGGCATGTGATCAGTGTGTAAGGTCAGTGGGTGTGGTCAGCAGGTGTGCTCAATCAGGGGTAAGTGGGTCAGCTGTTCCTATTTCTGTTCATTCATTCCTGCTCTGATGAGGATTGATCCTCAGACACTTGGAGGATGCTGATGAATTTTACTACTCCAGAGGCCTCTTTTTTCTTGAGATTTTCAGTTCAGGAACTCAGTGACAAAGGCTAATAAACATTTGTCCAAATCACACAAACAAGAAAAGTCCCTGGGAATAATTTAATTTTCCAATTCTTCTGCGGTTAATTAGAAAGATTTCGGAAGTCTGTTCTGAATATACTAAATTGAAAACAATGCAGAGAGAACAATTTTGTTCTGTTAGTTTTTCTTTTTCTGTGTATAGATAGATATCAGCAATGTCCATTCGATATTGACTCCCAGCACCCTCTAATGCAGTCTGAATAGATATGAAAATCAAGATCCTTCATGGCTGACAAATAATCATACTTGTTCCCACCTCCTTTCCAGCATTTCCCTCATCCAAGTCCTGGGACTCCTATGGATCAGGAATGGTCTGTCCAGCAGGACCAGGGCAGTGATTCTTCCCCTGTGCCTGGCACTGGTTGGGCACCACCTCGAGTGCTGTGTCCAGTTCTGGTCACTCAATTTAGGAAGGACATGGAGGGGCTGGAGCCTGTCCAGAGAAGGGCAACAAGGCTGGTGAGGGGTCTGGAACACAAGTGCTGTGAGGAGCGGCTGAGGGATCTGAGGTTGTTTATCCTGGAGAAGAGGAGTCTCAGGGGAGACCTCATCACTCTCTACAACTCCCTGACAGGAGGGTGCAGCCAGGGGATTGGGCTCTTCTGCCAGGGAACAGGGACAGGACAAGAGGGAAAGACTTAAGCTGCACAAGGAGATGTTTATGCTGGACATTAGGAAATATTCTCCACAGAAAGGTGATTGGGCATTGGAATGGTCTGCCCAGGGAGGTGGGTGAGTCACCATCCCTGGAAGTGTTTGAGGAAAGACTGGATGTGGCACTGAGTGCCATGGTCTGGGTGACAAGGTGGTGTTGGGTCACAGATTGGCCTCGATGCTCTCAAAGGTCTTTTCCAGCCTGGGTGATTCTGTGATGATTGTGACACTGCAGGGCCCTGGGGAAGCAAGGGGCCATTGTGACACTGCAGGGCCTCGTGGAACTGAGAGGACCAGAGTGACACTGTGCACGACATGGCACCACAGAGCCAAGGGGCCACTGTGACACTGTGGGGACACATGGAAGCAAGGAGTCCATGGTGACACGCTGGGTCCTTTTGGAACCACAGAGGCCACTGTGACACTGCAGGGCCTTGGGGAATCAAGGGACTATTGTGACACTGTGGGGCCCAAGGATCCAAGGGACTTTGTGACACCAAGAAGTACCATGGAACCAAATGGACATTGTGACACTGGGAGGCCTCATGGAATCATGGGGACCATTGTGACACTCTACAGCCTCATGGAACCATGGACACACCAAGATGGCTGGGAGATTTCATCTGCTGCAGGGTAGGAGGACACTGTAGAGGGACCTGGACAGGCTGAATCCAGGGCCGAAATCCAACAAGGTTATAACAAATGCTGAGTCCTGCACTTTGGCCACAACAACCCCTGCAGTGCTCCAGGCTGGGGACAGAGTGGCTGGACAGCAGCCAGGCAGAAAAGACCTGGGAGCACTGATGGACAGCAGGCTGGACATGAGCCAGCAGTGTGCCCAGGTGGACAGGAAGGCCAATGGCACCTGGCCTGGATCAGGAATGGTGTGACCAGCAGGACCAGGGCAGTGATTATTCCCCTGTGCTTGGTGCTGGTTGGGCAACACCTTGGGTGCTGTGTCCAGTTCTGGGCCCCCACTTTAGGAAGGACACGGAGGGGCTGGAGCGTGTCCAGAGAAGGGCAACAAGGCTGGTGAGGGATCTGGAACACAAGTCCTGTGAGGAGAAGATGAGGAAGCTGGGGATGTTTATACTGGAGAAGAGGATGCTCAGAGGAGACCTCATCACACTCTACAACTCCCTGACAAGAGGGTGCAGCCAGGTGGGGTCAGGCTCTGTGCCCAGGGAACAGTGACAAGACAAGGGGACCCAGCCATAAAGCAGCACCAGGGAAGGTTTAGGCTGGACTTGAGGAAATATTCTTCACAAAAAGGATGATTGGGAATTGGAATGGGCTGCCCAGGGAGGTCCAATGCTCAGTCTGCACACGGCAGCCTTGAGCTCCTGGTTCCTCAGCCTGTAGATGAGGGGGTACAGGGCTGGAGGCACCACAGGATACAGAACTGACTGTGCCAGATCCAGGGATGGGAACAAACTTTCTGGCTGACTGCAGAGGCCACAACAAACCTGAGTGGTTTCCCTTGTGTCCCCCAGCCCTTGCTGGCCCCAGGGGCTGATGGCATTTGTGCTCACTCAGCTCCATCTCCCCACAGCAGCACCATGGGGGTGCTGACGCCTGCTCTGTGCAGTGCAAACAGGGGCTCCTGAGCCAGTGCTGCCGTGTTTGTGCCTGCAAGGATGGGGCACCTGTGTGAGCTGGGGGAGAGGCCAGGGCTGCAGAGGGGGATATTGTTGGCAGGTGCATGAGGACGCTCTGGGACGCTGCCCTGGGGTGTCCAGTGCAGTGGGGATGGATCAGCCCCTGCTCTGCTGCTCCTTGCCAGGGTCTCCCCCTTGCAGGGACCTTGCAGAGCACCAGCCATGCTGTTTGCCCCCAGCCTGCCCACGGCCAGCCTGGGGCTGCTCACGGGGGTTTTCTCTGCTCAGCATTGGCCTGGCCAAGTGTTGTGGAGAGAGCCTGGCCAAGGAGCCTGGAGCCCCCAGGCCCTGCCCTGAGGCGTCAGCGCTGCCCCAGCAGTGCCCATGGCCTGTCCCTGCTGCAGCCCCGGCACTGCCACCCCCAGGGCTGTGCCCGGCCCCGAGAGCACTCAGGCCCTGCAGCAACACGAGGGGCAGGAGGGCAGCGGGGCAGTGGCACGGGAGCAGCTCTGGCAACACCAAGTGCTGCTTCTGCTGGGCACAGGTGCTGTGCCAGCACTGATCTGCCCCAGCTCTGCACACAGACATTGCTGCTGCAGCTCCAGAGAAGGGAACAAAAGGGGGAGCTCTGGAAAAAAACTTTTCTGGGAGATCCTTTTGTGTGTTTCAAGCCAATGATGGCAGAGCTCTTCATATACAGATTTTGAGCTTTACTGTTAAGTTGGAGAGAAGCAAAATGTGAAATGGCGCAAAGAAGGGCAAATCTTTGTGCACAATATTAAAAAACTAAAAGAAATTTTAAAAAAATTGACCACCAAACCCTAAGACCAGTATCAAAAGTTATTTTTATGACAAGTCATTTGCAGTAAATGACCAGCAGTTTCATGTTCCTGAAAACATCCAGTAATCAGTGTCCATACTGCAGCTTTGAGCTCCTGGTTCCTCAGGCTGTAGATGAGAGGGTTCAGAGCTGGAGGCAGCACCGAGTACAGAACTGACAGGGACAGATCCAGAGATGGGGAAGAGATGGAGGGGGGCTTCAGGTAGGCAAAAAATGAGGTGCTTAGGAACAGGGAGAGCACAACCAGATGAGGGAGGCAGGTGGAAAAGGCTTTGTGCCGTCCCTGCTCTGAGGGGATCCTCAGCACAGCCCTGAAGATCTGCACATAGGAGAAAACAATGAACACAAAGCATCCAGAAGTTAAACAGACACAAAAAGCAAGAAGCCCAAGTTCCCTGAGGTTGGAGTGTGAGCAGGAGAGTTTGAGGAGGTGTGGCCCTTCACAGAAGAACTGGCCCAGGGCATTGCCATGGCACAGGGGCAGGGAAAATGTATTGGCTGTGTGCAGCAGTGAATAGAGAAAGCCACTGGCCCAGGCAGCTGCTGCCATGTGGGCACAAGCTCTGCTGCCCAGGAGGGTCCCGTAGTGCAGGGGTTTGCAGATGGACACGTAGCGGTCGTAGCACATGATGGTCAAGATACCAATTTCTGCTGAAAAGAAAAAGAAAAAGAGAAACACCTGTGCAGCACATCCTGCATAGGAGATGTTTCTGGTGTCCCAGAGGGAATTGTGCATGGCTTTGGGGACAGTGGTGCAGATGCAGCCCAGGTCAGTGAGGGCCAGGTTGAGCAGGAAGAAGAACATGGGGGTGTGCAGGTGGTGGCCGCAGGCTACGGCGCTGATGATGAGGCCGTTGCCCAGGAGGGCAGCCAGGGAGATGCCCAGGAAGAGGCAGAAGTGCAGGAACTGCAGCTGCCGCGTGTCTGCCAGTGCCAGCAGGAGGAAGTGGCTGATGGAGCTGCTGTTGGACATTTGCTGTGTCTTGGCAAGGGGATCTGTAAGAAAAGTGATCATGGAATAATTTGGTTTGGAGAGTACTTTAAATATCCCAGCTCAGCTTGGGGCATTTTCCCCCCACTGCCTGCCCAGGGCTCTGCTGCCTGGAGCTGTCCTTGCCAGCAGCTGCTTCCCTGTGCCCAGGGCTGGGCCCTGCCAGTGCTGCCAGAACCCGGCCCAGCCCTGGTGGCTCAGCTCTGCCCTGCAGACCCCTCCCAGCACAGGGCACTGCCCAGGGCAGCTCTGACTCTGAAGGCTCTGCCTCATCACAGCAACCCTGAGGAGGCTGGAAAAGAGACACTGAAGCTTCCATAAGGGGCCCTGTGCTGATTTCTGTCACTGCCTGGTTTATTGAGATCTGAGAGAAAACATTTTTATTTTCCTCAACCTTAACTGAGAGATGAATATCAATGTGCAGTTTCGCATCCAGGCAGCTGAGAGAAGCAGATGAATAAACCAGGATTTTTCCCTTCTAGGCAGCTCCTGCCTTATTGTACTTTCTGTATAATCTCCTTGGAAATGTTCTGGTATTAAATGTTATGCTGGGAGCAGTCCTGAACAATGCAGCATCCTCACCACACAAGGAGAGCACTTTCAAGCCTTACCAGCTGTCTCCTTCCACCCAGACCTTGTCCCCCAGTGGTGTGAGCAGCTCCCAGGGCTGGCTGAGAGCTGTCCCTGGCAGGCAGCAGAGTCCCTGCCCCAGCACAGCACCCTGGGCTGCAAGACCCTGCTCTGCAGGACAGCCCTGGGCACCCCTGGCTGCTCTACACAAGAGAGAATCAGAGAATGTACTCACAGAGTCTGTAGGCATTGGGATGTTCCAGCTTTAGGAGATCAATCCAGCAGCTGCAGCTGCCTTGTCCTGCAGCCAGAGGCTTCCTGTGTCAAGGGCTGGGAGTGATTCTGCCCCAGTCACTTCTGAGCATCTTCCCAGCCCTGACTGATTGAAGCTCTCTGTGCCTCTGTGCTGTGCCCAGGGTGGCTGCAGGCAGTGCCCCAGCCCTGCTGGGCTGGGAGAAGAGCTGCTCATCAAGAGAAATGTATTTTTGAAGCTCTTCTCGGTTGCCAGGGGCTCCCTTTGTGCCAGGAGCCCAGCCGAGCTCAGCAGCACAACACAGAACAAGGTTCTTTAATGACCCTCTCGGGGGTTGTTCTAAAATCCTGAACATCAGTCCCTGAAAGGGAGCTGAAGAAACCTCTCAAGAACTCCAAGGCAGAATCGAACTCCAAAGTTTCTTGAAGTTTTAATGGGTCCCACTGAGGCACAAAACTAAGAAAGTGTCCCCAGGTTCCAGTTAGAGCAGGAAATTGGAGGCAGAGATGACAGGTGGGGACAAAGGGAAGCCAAGCCTTGGTGCCCTGGGGCACAGCAGGGTCTGTGCCACCAAGGGCTGTGAGGAGACACCTTGTCCTGAGCCACTGGCACAGCCCCAGCAAGGCTGGGCACTGTCACCCCTTGTCCTGCCCTCAGCATCTCCCCACATCCCAGAGGCCTCAGGGATCTGCTGGGACCAGTCCCTGGGGAGCCTTGGTCAGGAATGGCCCTGGGAGCTCCTTCATGCTCCCAGGGACTGCAGGTTTTTCAAAGGACTTTGGGTTTTGCTTTTGCCTTGGAGTATCTAAGATCTTTGTGCAATCATGGCCTCCAATTATCTGCTTTAATTAGTCCCTTGAGAGGCTTTGTCAGTAACAACACTCAGTGGGGCTCATTAATGCTTCAAAGTACTTCAGCTTTTTAAGGTACTTGGAATTTCCCATTTGACACCAACTCTTTTAGTAGTTTGTGCAATCATGGCCCTGATAATCTGCTTTAATGAGTCCCTTGAGTATTTTGTATTGCCATACAGTGGGGCTCATTAATACTTAGAGATACTCAAGGTTTCAAAGGTACTTTGGATTTTCCTTTCCTCTCTGAGTCTCTGAGACATTTTTGGGCAATCATGGGCTCCAATTCTCTCCTCCAAGGAGTCCATGAGGAGCCTGTGTTGGGGATGGATCTCAGTGGGACCCATTAATGCTTTGAGACACTTTGAGTTTTTCTTGTGACTTGGACTCCTGGAAAGGTTTGTGCAATCTTCTCTCAGGCTCTGAAATTTAAGGGCTCAGCAGCAAATGCACCATGGGGCTCACTGGGATCAAGCAAGTCCTGAAAAACCATGGATCTGCCTTGATTTCCCTCTGGTCTGGTGCAGCTCATCAGGAAATTTTCCTAGTATTGTTATGGAGAAATAATTCAAAGAGCTTCTTAGCTTTTTAATAATTTATTATAATTGTAAAGGGTATGTTTTTTCCCTGTTCTCTTTAGAGCAGAGGTGATTGCAGCATTCTTTGATTGATATTGACCCAAGGTTTCTCTTCAGGAAGTCTGGCCTGCTCAGAGAAGCTGTGTCTTGAGGTCTGACCCAGTGTGGACAGCCTTGCTCCACATTCCCCAGCCCCATCCTGTCTGGAACCTGCTCTGCTTGGAGAACTGACTGCACTCAGGCAAACAGGGGTTTTCCTGGTTCATTTCAAGCAATCTGAAATTCCTAACTTTCCACATTGAAAACAGACAAACTCCACAGGTGTGTGCCAGCCCAAGGTGCCACCAATGAGGTTCCCCTTTTCCAAGGCAGAGCCATGCAAGGAATGTTTGAGACCTTTGGACTCCTTGGTTCCCTGAGGCCTTGCAGTGTCACCAAGGCCCCTTGGTTCCATGAGGTTCTGTACTGTCACAGTGGAGATTTGGTTCCATGGGGCCCCACTGTGTCACAATGCTCTTTTTGTTTCTATGAGGCCTTGATCTGTCACAATGGACTTTTGTTTCTATGAGGTTCATTGGTGTCACCATGGTCTCCTGGGTTCCATGAGGCATCACAATGTCACAATGGACCCCTGGTTCCATCAGGTTCCTGCAGCAGGACTTCCCCTATGGCCCAGCAGAGCTCATCTGTTCTGTCCATCAGCTGGGGCCATAACTCAGGGCATCTTCCCCCTCTCAGGAATTGCTCAGATAACCCAGGCTGGACATCTGTCCTGTCCTGAGTTCTCTCTGGTGCCAGGGAGGTGGAATTCCCAGCTGACCATGAGCATCTTGCCTTGAGAGCAGACTGAAGGGAGACAAGCCTTGAATTTCTGAGTGACACACACTTCACTTTGCAAACTATAAGAGACACACAGAACTTTCACAAAGCAGAATTCTTCTGCATAGTCCCTGCAAATGGGTAGGGCTTCTCCCCCAGGTCTGGATGCATCTTGGTGGTTCCTTTTCTGGAAGCTGAGTGAAAGGGCTCCATGTGCACTCCCTCATCAATTTGGTGCTAAGTTACATTGACTCTGATCTCTGCCATGTCTTCTCTAGCTGTAATATAGGTAACTTTATTGTGCACTGTGTTTGTATCTATCTACCTGTACTTTTGTTTATCCTGTGCAGTAAGTAGTCCATTTAAGGTCTCTTGTCTCTCAATCTTGAGTTTATTCAGTAAATAATTCATTTCATAGTAGACCTAAATGGCCCATCTAAAGAAATTAGGAAGCAAAAGCAATTCAATGTGCACGGTGGCCTGAAATAGTGCTACTGCCAGAAAGCTGAGCATAAGGCAGGACTTTTCTAAGCCTTCACTCCATTCAAAACATACTTCATTTAAAAACAAAAAGAGAGAATATTTTTTCCCCAGTTATTATTTTTCTTTTTAGTCGTTGATATCATCAGTCTTTAGTTGACATTGATCCCCAGCAGCTCCTCATGCAGTCTGAATAGATATGAAAATCAAGATCCTTTATGTCTGACAATCAATCAGACTCTGTCCCTACCCCCACCCCACCATTTCCCCCATCCAACCCCTGGCACTCAGAGCAGCCTTGTGCAAATCTGAGCAACCTCCACTCCAGGCTGTGCCTGCAGCTTTCAGCTCCTTGGCACCAACTCCCACCTGCTTTCCTTGGGGAAGGAGCTGTCCAAGACACAGAGGGATGTTCATTTCTTGTCAGCAAACAAACCAAGAGAGAGGCACAGCTCCATAAAAAAGAGAAGTCCAGCCCAAGGAGTGCTGGGGATTGGAGCCATATCCAGGGGTGTCCCAGGGCTCAGGACTGGGGCCAGGGCAGTTCAATCTCTTTATTGCTGATCTGGACGAGGCCATCGAGGGCACCCTCAGTCAGTTGCCAGGTGAGCCCAGGCTGGCTGGGAGTGTGGCTGTGCTGCAGGGCAGGAAGCTCTGCAGAGGGATCTGCACAGGCTGGAGCCGTGGGCCCAGGACAATTGGATGAGGTTCACCAAGGCCAAGGGCCAGCTCCTGCCCTGGGCTCACAACCACCCCAAATCCCTGGCTGTGCCCTGCCCCTGATCCCCACAGCCTGTCCTGTTTCCTTCATCCCTGCATTGCCAGGCACTTTCTGGGACAAGGGAGCTCTGCTGTGGGGATGGAGGGAGGTGCAAGTGCCACCCCTGCACTGGGAACCACAACTCATGAGGTTTGTGTCCTTTGGGGTCAGGAACTGGTGAGACTCAGAGGCACAGGAAGGTTTCTCTTCTCTGCCAACAAACAAAAGTTGAACAATTTACAAATTGATACAATTTAATAACCATCACAGCTCTTCCCTCAGCTCCGTGCTGTGTCCCAGCAGGATCTGATGAGTCTACCACCCACAAGGGATTTGTGTACAAAACCAATTTTAGACAAAGATGATTCTGCCGCAGATATAAACGCTGTTCAAGTGTTGTATGGGATGCTCTGCTTGGAGTGGGGGTTAAACACCTCAAACAATGCCCTATTTTCAAAGCTGTCAGTGGTAGATGGAGGAGTCAGCCTAATTTGGATGTTGAGGAAATGATGGAACCAGCCTGACTAATTTTATTCCTCCAGTCCTGTCTGATCTCCTTTCTTGCCCCTTCCACCCTTTGTGTTTTGTCTCCCCCCAGGCCCCCAGTGAAGAGCCTGGCTCTGTGTTCTCCATCAGCTCCTGGCTGGCACTGCCAGGCTGGGATGAGGAGCCCCTCAGCCTTCCCTGCTCCGGGCTGGACAAGCCCAGCTCCCTCAGCCTCTCCTCACAGCCAAAGGGTTCCAGCCCCACCTTGGAGGCCCTTCCCTCACCCTGCTCCAGCTGCCACACATCTTTCCTGCCCTGGGGAACCCAAACCAGGCCCCAGTGACCTGGATAATCCACGTCCTTGATGTCCTGGTCACACAGCCCTGGCCCCTTGTCCCCGTGTCAGGCTCTGGGGTTGGTTTGTGGAACATCCTTGGGGAGGCTGTGGCTCCAGGTGGAGCAGGGGGATACAGAGGGACAGGGGACCCTGCTGGGCATGAACAGCATTGGACTTCTCTGGGAAAACTGTGAGGGGGAGCTGGGGCAGAGTGACCAACCCAGTGACCTCTCACAGCCCTCCTGTGATGTCACAGTCAGCTCTATGATGTCACAGACAGCCCTGATGCTCAATGACCTCGCATAACCCACTCTGTAGTGTCACAGCCTAGTCTGTGATGTCACAGCCCACTCTGTGATGTCATAGCCCTCTCTGTGACCTCACATTTCCAGATGATAAATTGCCTACCCCAGGTGAGCTAACACAATGCTTGTTCCCCAAAACCACTGGCCTCTGGAAACCACACAATGCCTGTTGTGTAAGAAGGGGAGCTGGAATTCACCAGCCTCAGTGTCCTGACAGCTCAGCCAAGCCCACTGGAACACTGGGGTCCATGACCACCAGGGACCACCAGAGAGACCCCCAGAGTGAAGAATGCATGGGTAAAGGTGAGGGGAAAGATGCTACTGATTTTTGGAAAATGATTATCATATGTGTGTTTAGTCCAGGACAATCAATGAATATGTTTGCAAAGCACAGAATATAAACAGGAATTTTCCTGTACTCAGCGTGCATGGATTTGGGAGGAGCTGTCCCCCTGTGTATCCAACCAAATAAATAATGCTGCTTTTTAATGCTGCACTGGTGATAAGGAGTTTTTTATTTTCCTGAACTTTTGATAATACTCCTGCTCCCAAGGAAAGCTCTGTCTCCTGCTGTTCACAAACACAGAAGGGCTGGTGGGTGATGTGGTGATCCAAGGCTGCCTGGGGTACAGTGACCCTGAAATAATCGAGTCTTCAATATTATGTGAAAGAAGGAGAGACATCAATAAAACTCCTATACTGGAATTACAGAAGGCAGATTATGGCCTATTCAGGATACAGATTTGGAAGGTACCAAATCAGGTACTGATTTTTTAAGGAGAATAGTCCTTAAGAACAAAGGGCTCCAGGAAAGATGGACACACTTCAATAAAGAGATTTTGAAGGAGTAGGAGCAGCCTGTTGCAACAACACATCCTCAGTACAGTAAAACTAACTTGTCTCACAATGGTCTAAACCCAGCTCACGTTCCCTATTAGTGGGTGAACAATCCAAGGCCTGCTGAATTCTGCTGCACAGTGATAGGAAGAGCCGACATCGCAGGATGTTTCCCATGTCAGACAACTGCACATTGGGGAGGGGGCGGCCGTGGCAGGGCACGTTTTACCGCCCCAGGGAACCGATCCACCGAGCGTGGGAGAAGCTGCCACAGACCATGCCCGGGGCCACCGGCTTTGGCCCAGCTCGCAGCGATCGGCTTACCTCCGGAAAAGCCGGAGGACAGCAAATAACCAAAAACATAAATACAAAAAAATAAAAAGCACAGAATGCGTCGCACGACCCGTGCCGACCAGGAGGTCACAGGCCACTCTCCCCTAAGCCCTGCACTGACATCTCGCTCTTCGGCTTCTCCCCTCGCCTTCGCTTCCGTGGCCCGCGGCCCTTGGCCAGCGCGCTGCTCGGTGCCGCAGCTCAGGGCGGCGAGAGAAAAATAAAAAGAGCGGAGGCCGGGCGGGCAGCCCCGCACTGCGGCTGCACATCGGCACGCCTGGAAAAGCGGAGCCGCTCGCAGCCCAGCCCGCCGGCAGCCACGGCAGCCGGGGCAGGCCAGAGCCCACGGGCCGCCCGGCACGGTGGCTCGATGGCGCCGGCCAGCACCGAGAAAGGGCGAGGCGCCGCCGCCTCGGGCACGCCATTGCCGGGGCTCTCTCTCGGGTTCCGCCACCGCGGCCGCCGCCGGCCCCGAACAATTCCGCCCCCTGCGCGGGTCCCCGGCTGAGGGCCGAGGAAGGGGGACGCCTTCAACAACACACGGCGGGGACGGGGCTCAACACAAGCCCGGCCGCGTCCAGCCCCGGCTGGCAGCCAGCGCAGCAGAGCGACAGCCGAAAACGCCGCAGCCGCCGAGCGGGCGGGCCCCGGCTCCAGGGCAGGCACAAAGGGGACGAGGCGCCGCCGCCTCGCCCGCCACCATCCCCGGGCAGCGAGCGGGCGCCCGCCCCCTTCACGGAGCCGGCAGCAGCCGGGCCGGAGCGGGACACGCCGGCGGCTTCTCTCTGTCCCCGCCTCACCTCGCCTGGGCCGGGAGCGGCTCTCGCATCACCTTTCCACTCGCCTGTCGCAGTGAGCTGGGCACTGCGGGAACCCGGACAAAGCCACGCCACTCCTCCCCGCCCAGGCCGCACTTTTCTTGTCCCGGCGACCGCACGCGTGGCGCAGCCGGAGGCAGCCACAAACAGCGAGCCCTTGCTGAACTTACGGGCCCGCTGGCGACAACAGCTCTACCCAGCCCCTGCCCACATTTGCCCGTCTCGCCAGGCACCCACAAACACGGGGACAGGGCATAGCTTTGCTGAAGGAGTTCATTGATCATTTAAGGGAAATGGCCCTGGGCTCCAAGGGGATCACAGGCATCCTCCAGGGATGATCATCTCCTCATGCTGCTGGGGAGGGACAGGACATGGGAGTCACCAAGACTTCCAATCCTAAAAGACAGGGTCAAACATGACCCTTCTGTGTTCACTGGACATGAGGAAATCCTTATCCCCACTCTTCTCTCTGCAAGCACTGCTCACCTAGTCAGCCACAGAGGCAGTCAGGCATTTCTGTCACACAACACCCACCAGGTTTTCAGCCACAGCAGTCTCGGGAAAAAAGGACTCATTAGAGACACACTTGGGGGCACTGGGCTGGACTGGGAGGAAAGTGGAAAGGAAGAGTGTTGGAGTCCAGGGTGTTCCCCTGGCTTCCCTGGGTGCTTCTAGACCCTCCTGGCAGGGGAGTCAGAGACCCTGGCATGGTGCCCAGGGGTCCTGGGGGCTGGAATTGGTTCCCTGGAGAAATTTGCCAACATTGAAGGAAGAACTACAAGTCACAAAAATAAGTAGAGTATAAATTAAACTTTTAGAAGATAGAAAAGTAAATTTTAAAAAATGTTTATATTAGGGAGTTTGAGGTTAAAATGGAGGATTTGGGGCGTGGTATGCTTCTTCCTCCTTCTTCTCCATGCCATCCATGTCGGAGTGCCACCTTGGCATCCTTTGACTGGATGGAGACAAAACTAGACATTACAATAAGATTGAAGTGTATTGGGAAATAATTGTAAATATCTAACACATAATTTAGAGTATAAAATATAAGTCCTGCCTCTGCCAGGCGGGTTCCGCCCTGGACGCCCGGCTGAACAGATCACTGTTAGCTGGGCAAAGCATTCCTGAGATAAGAAATAATAAACATCCATGAAAACCTCTAAGAACAGCCTCCTGCAGTCTCTCATCGGCAGGCATTGAAAAGAACTGGGTTCCAGACCACCTTTATGTCCTCCTGAGGTGATCTCAAGTCTGAGGAGACACCTCGGGCGGTGACAGAAGAGGGTCCTTGAGAAAAGACCTGCAGAAAGCAATGGGGTGCAGGAGCTGCTCTGCTCCTGCCCAGAAGCACTGGGGTCCTGGCCAAGAGGCACAGCAGGGGCAGGGGCTGCACCCTGGGTCATCCAGAGGGGGCTCTGGGGTGACAGGGATGGAAATGCAACAGTGGTCCTGGTCAAGGGATTTCCCTGGCAAAACTCCATGGGACAGGGGTGTTGTCTGGGGTGTCAGTAGGGATGCTCTGGGCTGTGCTGGGACACACTGGGATGGCCTGGAGTATGGCAACCATGTGGGAATCTGGTCTGAGGCCAGCAGAATTCATGATACCCACAAGCAGTGTTTCCAGGATCTCAGCATTCTCTAAATCAATCTCCAGATGGACCAGGAGACCTTGCAGGTCCCTGGGATGTCCCGAGAGCCAGCAAGGGACAATAGGACCAAACTGCCCCCAATTCCTAGAGAGGATTCCCTCCACTCCCAGCACCCCACTCACCTCCCAGAGATCATTTTCAGTCCCTTGCACAAGTGCCTGGAAAGGGTAAAAAAGGCTTGGTCTGGATTGGGCTTTGTGGGGCTGTGCTGGAACACGGGTGCAGGGATCAGGGTGGAGGTGGAGACAATGGGATGGGAATTCAGGGCCTCCAAGGAGAATCAAAAACAGTGAAGTGGAGTGACCTGAAGAGCCCAAGGGACTGGGCTGAGGGTGGGGAAGGGGCCTGGTTGTAAGTAGGGGAGAAGAGAGGAATTCCTTTGCAGGGACATGGGATTGCAAGGGAGTGGCTGGATGGAGAAAGAAAAAACAGGACAGATGAGGAGAAAACCAACAGGAGTGGAAGATGGTTTGGTAGTGAGGGATGAGTCCAGGAAGGGCATCAGGAGAGCCCTGCATGGCCAGGAAGAAAGGCAAAGGACTGAGGGGAAAAGGGGAGAAAAAGGGATTGGGAATGATGAGTGGGAAGGCATTTGAACAATACAACAAAGAGGAGAACCTGGGGAGATGTCTGAGGAGGCCAAAAGGATGGGATGGGAGGCTTCATAGGGCAGGATGTGGGGATATTAAGATATTGGGCCTCATCTTGGCCTGTGCTGGAGAGGACAGCAGGATGGAGAAGAGCAGGGTCACGCTGAGCACAGCCACCTTCATCTTCCTCCAGCAGTGGGCAGAGCTCCCTGAGGCTGCAGCAGGGCAGGAGCACCTTTATCCCTGCCAGGACTCCTCCCTGCCCCCTCCCAGGCCAAAGCCTGGCTTGGCATAGCCCCCAGCCTTGGCTACAGGCCCAGCCCTGGCACAGAGGCTCTCAGTGCAGCTGGAATGGCCCCCAGCTTTGGGCACCCCATGAGAATGTCCCTGCTTCCCTTGGGGCTGTGTCTGAACTCTGCAGAAACTGTCCCTACACGTGCTCCAGCATGTAGAGATGAGTAGGTAGGATGAATCTCCTCTCAACCACTGTCTCAGCATCAAAGAGCCAGACTTTGCCTGATCCAGGCAAAGGCACCAGTGGCACAGCCCATGTATCATGCCCTGACAGGGCAGCAATGGCAACATCACACTCCCTGTTTCTGTTCCAAGAGCTGATCTGATCAGTGCCTGGAGGGCAAAGCATGGCTCATGGTGTCTCACTCAGCTTTTTCCAATCCCATCTGACCAATCCCATCTGACTACAGCAAAAATCTAGTGGAGAGAGGAACATTATCTTGGGCCTTGAAAAGTTTCTTGGGCCTTTGATTGACTCATTCCTGTGACATTTTGGATATCTCCTCTGGGGATCTGAGTCTCATGGACTCAGCACCAAATCTCCTGTGGGACTCACTGAAGTGCAGAAAGCCTGAAGGAACCACACCTCTGCCAGATCTGTCTTGAAGTCTTCAGGAATTGTTTCAGGAGTGGAGTTAAAGAGGAAGATTTCAGTGACCACTAACTTAGAGAAGGACAATTTGATATTCCTTTGATCACCTTCCCAGTGCACTCCCCAGGGCTGAGCCCACTGCCTGTCAGGAACTGTCAGCCCTGGAGCCCCAGGGATCTCTTAGGAGAGCTGGGGTGGGGCAGGACAGGGACACTTGGGGCTGACACTTCTCTCCACAGAGATGGAGATGGGATGCCTGGTGCAGCTGCTGTGGCTGCTGTGTGGCTGTGGGGTTTCTCTGGGGCTGGAGATTCAGGAGGATGCCGGGTGATCCCGGCTCTGGGGGTTCCTCAGCTCACAGCTGAGCCGTGCTCCGGGCAGTGCTGGGCACCAGCTCTGCCCTGCTCTCCAGTGCCACGGGGTGCCCAGCTCTGCCTGGCTCCGAGCCGGGCTCGGCCACCAGCCCTGCCCAGAGACAGCGGCTGGGGCAGCCCCGCGGCTGCAGGCACAGGGCGAGCTGCTCTGCCCGGCTCCAGCAGAACTCAGCTCCATTTCGGCACGGCCTGGGGACACCAGTTTTTCCTTGGCCATCCTGGAAGTTCGCCAGGGGCTTGGTCATTTTCAGTGCCCCCAGTTCCACGATCCAAGGAGCCGCTGGTGCTGGCACTGCCCCAGGGAAGCCTCACAGCAGGGCTCTGCCCTGGCCGAGGGGCACAGAAAATATCTCGGCTGTGGGCAGCAGAGCAGAGAGAAAGCAACTGGCCCAGGCAGCTGCTGCCATGGGGCCACAAACTCTGGTGTCCAGGAAGGTTCCAGAGTGACCAGAAGGGTTTGCAGATGGACACACAGCAGCTGTAGAACATGTTGGGGAAAAAGAATATTGTGTTCCAATGAAGAGGCAGACAAAAAATTTTGTGCAGCCCATTCCCCATAGGAGGTTCACTGTGCTGCAGATAAGTGTCAGATACAGTTCCAGAGCCCTGCCCAGAGCAGCCAGAAAGAATTGATTAAAAAAAGAAAACAAAAATCAAGCAATAAAATGCCCCAAAACCAAACCAATCCAGGCAAACAAACAAACAAATCCAACAACAACAGCAAAAAACAAAATCAACAAAAACACCACTAGAAAAAGAGAACACCCGCCTTATAGACCTGTTCCATCCTTCAGTCGGTTCACCAGTACACACACGGGACCTGAGACTGCAAACAAAGAGGATTGTTCTCAGCTGAGGGAAAAAGGCCCCTTTGGACACTGCAGGGCCCTTGGAAATGGCAAGTGCCACACCCATAGCCCATGGGGGAGAAAAGAGCTCTGAATTGGCCACCCCTGGCATGTAAACCCTGTTCCCAGGGTGCTTCACACACAGGATTCTTACAGAGGACTTCAGAAAGCTGCAGAGAGTCAGCTCTGCCTTCTCCATGTTCTGTGTCCTAAAGCTGCCTGAGAGAAGAAATTTGGGCTCTGCTCCATGGGCACAATCCCTGCTGGCACAGGGCACAGTGCCAGCAAGGTCTCTGCGTGCCGAGGCTTTGCTCCAGGCAAGAAAAGCTCCCGGCACAGGGTCACCTTTCCTGCTCAGTCAGACCCCCCGAGTGCCCCAGCAGCAGGGAATTGACAGATCTGGGCGGCACCGATGCTGTCAAACGCCAGACTTGGGCAATCTGCTGGATCTGGAGTCCTGGCACCCACAAATTACCAGGTCTGGGCAGTGCTGGTGCCGGAACTGGGAAATTGCTGGATTTTGGCTTTCTGTGCCAGCAAACTGCCAGACTTGGGTTGTGCTGGCAGTGGGAAATTTGAGGACCTGGGCAATTGAGCAGCCAGAAAACACCAGGTTTCAGGCTCCAGGTAAGGGTGGTAAGGATCAGATCTAGGATTCTGGGATCTGGACCCTCCATCCCTCCCTCCCTTCCACCTACTGAAAGATAGTCCAGCACTGACCAGGCTCCCCAGGGAATGCTCACAGCCCCGAGGCTGCCGCAGCTCCAGGAGCCTTTGGACACCTCTCTCAGGGATGCACACCCTCGGCTGTTGGGTTGTGTGTGCAGGGCCAGGGCCTGGACACGATGTTCCCCCTGGATCCCTCCCAGCTCAGCCCCTCCCGCAATTCTCACCCTTTGGCTCAGCCTCTGTGTCCCCTCGAGGCACTGGGAGAGCTGCTGGGGCCGGGCCAGGAGCAAGGCAGCCCCAACATTGCCCTGTCTGGGACACCGCAGCTGTGGCAGCCCCAGCGCTCCCCTGTCTGTGACAGCACAGCGCTGGCAGCCCCAACCTTCCATCCCTGGAGACGCTCCATGGGAGCTTCCAGTCAACGGGACTGAGCGGCCCCTGAGCACCCCCAGGCCGGGCTGATGTGGATTCCTGTGCAGACAGCTCGGGCAAGGTCCCCTCGGCACCTTCAGTGAGCCACAGACAAGTGTCAGACACAGTTCGAGAGCGCTGCCCAGAGCTGCCAGGAGGCGTTGCTCGAGGTAATGAATCCTGGAGCCGGGCTGCTGTGTATTCGGGTACGGGGAGGGGGTGCGGGAACACTGCCGGCTCCTCTCGGGGAGCGGCTGGAGAAGCGGGGTGCGGGCAGGAGATCAGCGGAGCGGGCTGGGGCTGGGGCTGGGGCTGGGGCAGCGGCCGGCGGAGCTCGGCAGTGGCCGCTGGGCCGTGGAGGCGGCAGGGCCAGCGGCTTAGGCTGGGAGCGAAAGTCGGGCGCGTTGAGGTAGCGGCTTTCGGGGAGGGGGAAGAGCAGCGTGAGCAGGAGTGTGAGCGCGGTGCGTGTGCACGGGGGCTGTGGGACAAGGCGTGCTCGGCGGGCGGGCCAGGGCAAGGGGGCCGCTCGTCCCATGGACGAGACGTGGTGGCATCGCTCAGTGTCCAGGCTCCAAGGCCGGGAGACGGCAACAATTCTACCCAGCGAGAGTCTAAAGACCAAGGCCAGCAGTGGGCAACAGCTCTACCCGGTGATAGTCTGCAAGCGACAAAGGCTGGCCAATGACAAAAATTCTACCCTGCGGTAGTGTGGGAGCCCAGAGTATTCCTCTGGCTTCCCTGGAAGGTTTAAGACCCCCCTGGCGGGGTCCCCAAAGACCCTCGAATGAGACCCAGGTGTCTCAGGGGCTGGATTTAGCTCCTTGGAACAATTTACCAACATTGAGAGAAGAAATTTTAGCTGCAAAAATAAATAGAGTGTAAATTAGACTGTTAGAATGTAGAATTAGCAGATTTCTAGAATGTTTGTGATAAGGGACTCGTGGCCAACATGGAGAATTGGGGGTGTGGATACCTCTTCCTCCTGCTTCTCCGTGTCATCCATGCTGGGTGACATGCTGGCACTTTTAGATTGGATGAGGACAGAGCTGGACCATGTAACAAGATTGTATTGTATTGGGGGTCATTTGTAAACACCTAGTACATAATTTAGACTATAGAAGATAATTCCTGCCTTTCTCAGGCGGATTCTGCCCTGGACGTCTGGCGAGCAGACCGCTGTTCACTGGACAAAGCATTCCTGAGATAAGGAAGAATAAACATCCATGAAAACCTCTAAGAACAGCCTCCTGCAGTCTCTCATCGGCGGGCATTGGAAAGAGCTGGGATTCAAACCACCTGCATGTCCTCCACAGGTGATCTCAGGTCTAAGGAGACACCTCGGGATGTGACAGAGTTTGAGCAGGAGAGCTTGAGGATGTGTGGCACTTTACGGAAGTACTGGTGCAGGGCTGCAGGTGTCACTTGTCCCCTGCTGGCCTCAGGCCCAGGGCCAGCAGCCATGGCCCAAGTGCTGCAGGAGTTGGCTCTGGCAGGGCCTTTCAGCTGCTGCCCATCCCTGTGCCCTCTGCAGCCCAGGCTGTCCTACGGTGTCCATGCCCTGCGCCTCTGTCCCTGCAGGCTGTCGTCATCCCCCGGCTGCCCCACCTCGCTGGCCCTTCCTGTGCTGACAGCTCTGCCTCCTGCCTGCCTCTGCCTGGACACACAGAGCCTAGGGCTAACTTCTTTCTCTGGCTGTTTTCTGCTATTTCAGAAGGATCCACCATCTCTGAAACCACCCTTCAGTCCCTCCCAGGGCTCTCCTCTGCTGTCCTCAGTCTCCACTCCACTGAGCACAGAGCTCATTTGTCCCTATATAGTGGTCATGTGCTTGGGCCTCCAAAGCCCATCTTGGGAAATTTCTGGGCTCTCTCCAAAGTGTTGGCAAATGAAAGCATTCTTCTCATAGTCTATAGAAACCATCAGAAGACAAGGCAGCCAGACCTGTCTGTCCTGACTCCTTTTGTCTGGGTGTAATCCTTGGATATACAGAATTGTAGAGGTAGACTCCCAGTTTTGGTCATTGACATCTAACTGAGAAGGGCTGTTCTGTTCCACTGGAAGGAAGGCACGGAGCCCCAGTGTTTGGTGGTAGATGAGAGACTGCCTGCAGGAGGCCAAGGCCAGCCAGAGCTGTCTGTCCTGGCAGATTTTGACTGGGAGAACCCTTATAGATAGAGAACTTTTCAGGGGTAGTATCAATTTCAGTCTTGGGCACCTGTAAAGAGGGATGGTTCTTATCCACAAGAAGGACAGCACTGAGCTCCAGTGTTTCTAAAGCAGGTGAGAGGCAGCCCCCAGGCTCACAATGGCCTCTTGTTTCCATGAGGCCACACAGTGTCACACTGGCCCTTGGTATTGCCAGTAAGTGTGGTCATTAACGAGGGGAGTGAAGGGTGGTCAGTGGTTGGGGTGGGAAGTGAGTATGGCCAGTAGGTGTGGTCAGTGGAAGTGGTTGGTGAGGTGTGGTCAGTGGGTGTGATCAGTGGGGGTGTGGTCAGTTGGGTGGTCATTGGGGTGTGGTCAGTGGATGGGGTGAGTGGATTTGTTCAGTGGATGTGCTCAGTGGAGGTATGGTCAGTTGGGTGGTAAGTGGGGTGTAGTCAGTGGGTGTGGTCAGTGGGTGCAGTCACTTCAAAAGTCACTGGGGTGTGGTCAGTGTTGGTGGTCAGTGGGGTCAATGCTTGTGAGAAGTGCAGAGTGGTCAGTGGGTGTGGGCTGTGAGTGTGGTCAGCAGGAGTGGTGTGTAGATGTGGGCAGTGGGGGTGTTGTCAGTGGGTGTGGTTAGTGGGGTGTGAGCATTGGAGTATTGGCAATGAGTGTGGCCAGTCTGTGTGGTCAGTGTTTATGGTCCGTGGAGGTGGTCAGTGGCATGTGGTCAGTGCATGTGGTCATTTGGAATGGTCAGTGGGTTTGGTCAGTGTTGGGGGCAGTGGTTTATGGTCAGTGGTGGTGAGGTCAGTTGGGTTCTCAGTGGGTGTGGGCAGTGGAGTGTGGACAGTGGGGTGTGGACAGTAGCTGTGGTCAGTGGATGTGGTCAGTTGGGAGGTCGGTGGGGGTTGGTAACTGGGTGTGGTCAGTTGGTGTGGCCATGGATAGTGGTCAATGGGTGCAGTCAGTGGCAGTGGTCAGTGGGGTGTGGTCAAAGGGTGTGGTCAATAAGGGTGCTCTGCGGGGTAGTCAGTGGTTGTGGTCAGTGGTAGAGTGGTCAGAGGGTGTGGTCAGTGAGGGTGGTCAGTGGGGGATGGACAGTGGTGTGTGTGACAAAGGTGTGGTCAGTGGTTGTGGTCAATGGGCGTGGTCATTTCTCAGGACCATATGGTTGGGTCAGTGGGGTGGTCATTGTGTTTGGTCAGTGGGTACCATCAGCAGGAGTGGGCAGTGGGGTGTGGCCATTGGTGGCCTGGAAGTGGGTGTGGTCAATGAGGGTGGTCAGTGGATGCAGTCAGTGTGTGTGGTCATTGAGGTGGTCAGTGGATGTGGACAGTTTTTGAGGTTACTGGGGGTGGTCAGTGGTGTGTTGTCAGTGGGCATGGTCATTGGGGTGGTCAGTGGATGTGGTCACTGGGTGTGGTCAGTGAGGGTGTGGTAAGTTGGTGTGGTCATTGGGTGTGCTCAGTGACGTGTGGTCAGTCATGGTGTGGTTAGTTGGGTGGTCAGTGGATTGTGGTCAGTAGGAGTGGGCTGTGGGTGTGGTCAGTGGGGTGTGGGCATTGGTGTCTTGGCAATGGGTGTGTTCACTGGGTGTGGTTAATAGTTGGGATCAGTGGGGGTGGTCAGTGGGTTTGGTCAATAGGAGGTGGTCAGTGGCGGTGTGGTCAGTTGCTATTCAGTGGATGTGGTCAGTGGGGTGTAGGCATTGGTGTCTCTGCAGTGGGTATGGTCACTGGTTGTGGTCAGTGGGGGTGAAGGGTGGGTGCAGTCAGTGGGTGTGGTCAGTGGGGTGTGGTCACTGGTTTTGGGGAAAGGGTGTGGATAGTGGTGTGTAGGCAGTGGGTGTGCTCAGTGGGCTGTGGTTATTGGGGTGTGGTTAGCAGAGGTGGTTTGTGAGTGTGGTCAGTGGGTGTGGTCACTAGCTGTGGTCAGTGGGTATGGTCAATGGGGTTGTCAGTGTGTTCTGGTCAGTGGGTGTGGCCATTTGGGGTGGTCAGTGCAGTGTTGGAAGTGGGCTGTGGTCAGTGACTGTGGTCCTTGCTCGTGTGGTCAGTTGGATTGTCACTGGGGGTGGCAAGTGCAGGTGGTCAGAGGGGGTGGGGTAAGCTGTTCTAGCCAGAGGATTTGGTCAGATAGGTTGCCATTGGAGAGTGGTCAGTGGGTATGGTCAGTGGTTGTGGTCAGTGAATGTGGTCAGTTTGGTAGTCGGGTGGGTGCAGGAGAAACAGGACTTCTGGACAGCAAATTAATATGATTATGCAGAAGCCAATTTATTGTTTACTTTTTAGCCCTAATTATACATTCTAAGACTATTGTCCACACGATCACTCATTTCTTGATTGGTGCCTCTATGCTTCATGAGCACAGAGGCACGAGCCCTTCAGGTACAATGGTTGGTCGCTGTCCAGAACCACATCACCCACCTTTATCTTGGGTTTTCTAATCTCTGTATTCTGTTTTTCAGCTCCTTCTCTCCTGATTTAGCACAATTTATGTTTCAGTGGCCTTGAAGGGTCTCAACAAGTTCAGAAAAACAGCTAAACTTAGATCATCCCGTGCACCTGTTATTAACATTGGTCTAAATTAAGAAATATACAAAAAAACCCAAACAGCTAAGTGTATGAAGAAACAGCAAAATAAGCAGAAAAACAGCTAGGCAGCAAAATATGGAGAAAAACAGCTAAATATAGTTTGGCTGGTGCATATGATACAGACCACGGCCTGGACTTGTTCAGACATGTCACTGTGGCCCAAACTTGTTCAGTGTTGCTACAGGTGGGGGTGCTCAGTTGGGTGGTCAGGGGATGTGGTTGTTGGTGTGGCCAGTGGCAGTAATCAGTGGAGGTATGGTCAGTTGGTTTGCCAGTGGAGTGTGGACAGTGGGTGTGGTCAGTGGGGTGTAGGTACTGGTTTCTTGGATATGGGTGTGCTCAGTGATTATGGTCAGTGGGGGGGTCCAGTTGGGGTATGGTCAGTTTGGGGGTCGTTGGGGTGTGGTCCATGGGTGTGCTCAGTGAGATGTGCTCAGTGGAGGTATGGCCATTTGGGCAGTGAGTAGTGTGTGGCCAGTGCCCACAGTCAGTGGGTGTGGCCAGTGAGTGTGGCCAGTGGGTACAGTCAGTGAGGGTGGTCATTGGGTGTGGTCAGTGGGAGAACTCAGTGGGATGTGATCTGGGTGTGGGCATTGGTGTCTTGGCAAAGGGTGTGGTCAGTGGGTGCAGTCAGTTGTTGTGGTCAGTGGGTGTGGTCAGTGGGCTGCAGTCATTGAGGTGTAGTAGGCAGAGGTGATCTGTGAGTGTGTTTACTGGGTGTGGTCAGTGGTTGTGGTCAGTATGGGAGCTCAGTGAGGTGTGATCAGTGGGTGTGGCCATATGGGGTAGTCAGTGGCATGGTCAGTGGGGGTGGTCAGTAGGAGGTGGTCAGTGGTTTTGGTCAGTGGCAGTGTGGTCAATTGGGTGTCCACTGGGCGTAGTCTGTGGGGTTTGGGCATTGATGTCTTCACAGTGGGGTGTGGTCAGTTGGTTGTGGTCAGTAGGGGTGGTCAGTGAGTGCACTGAGTGTGGTCAGTGGGGTGTGGGCATTGGTGTCTTCTCAGTGGGTGTGGTCAGTGGGTGCACTGAGTGGGTGTGGTCAGTGGAGTGTGGTCAGTTTGTGTAGCCCTTAGGGGTGGTCATTGGGAAGGTGCTTGGCCAAGGCAAAAGGAGGCTCCCTGTGTGCCCTGCTCCCCTCTCCCTGAGCTCCTGAGAGCTCTGCAGCCCCTGCTGCCATCCCATCTGCCCAGGCCAGCACAACAGCCCCAGCCTTGGGGCCCTCCAGAGCTGCTCCTGCTCCAGGCCCAGGGCCCATCCCAGAGCTGGGGCAGCCACAAAGCTGTGCCCATTTCTGTTCATTCCTGCTCAGATGAGGATGGATCCTCAGCCACCGGGAGGTTGCTGATGAATTTTACTACTCCAGAGGCCTCTTCTTTCTTGAGCTCTTTAGTGTAGGAATTCAGTGACAAAGACTTGTAAACATTTGCTCAAAACACCCAATCAAGTTATGTCCCTAGGAATAATTTCAGTTTTCTATTCTTCTGTGGAAAATTGGACAGATTTCAGAAGTGTATGCAAAGTGAATATGCCATATTGAAAACAAAACAGAGAGGACAGTTTTATCTTGTTGTCTTTTTCTGTTTCTAGATGGAAATCAGCAATGTACAATTGATATTGACCGCAAGCAGTTTCTAATGCAGTCTGAAATGATATGAAAATCAAGACCCTTCATTGCTGACAATTGACCAGATTTTATCCTCACGCCCTCCCCACCATTTCCGTTATCCAACCCCTGGAACTCCTATAGATCAGGAATAGTGTGACCAGCAGGACCAGGGCAGTGATTCTTCCCCTGTGCTCAGCACTGGTTGGGAAGCACCTCGAGTGCTGCGTCCAATTCTTGTCCCCAATTTAGGAAGGACATGGAGGGGCTGGAGCCTGTCCAGAGAAGGGCAACAAGGCTGGTGAGGGATCTGGAACACAAGTCCTGTGAGGAGCGGCTGATGGAACTGGGAATGTTTATCCTGGAGAAGAGGAGGCTCAGGGGGGACCTCATCACTCTCTACAAATCCCTGACAAGAGGGTGCAGCCAGGGGGTGTCGGGCTCTTTTCCAAGGGAATGCATCAGGGGACATTAAGGACAGACATTAGGAAATATTCTCCACAGAAAGGGTGATTGGGCATTGGAATGGGCTGCCCAGGGAGGTGGGTGAGTCACCATCCCTGGAAGTGTTTCAGGAAAGAGTGGATGTGGCACTGAGTGCCATGGTCTGGCTGACAAGGTGGTGTTGGGTCACAGGTTGGACTTGATGCTCTCAAAGGTCTTTTCCAGCCTGGGTGATTCTGTGATGATTGTGACACTGCAGGGCCCTGGGGAAGCAAGGGGCCATTGTGACACTGCAGGGCCTCGTGGAACTGAGAGGACCAGAGTGACACTGTGCACGACATGGCACCACAGAGCCAAGGGGCCACTGTGACACTGTGGGGACACATGGAAGCAAGGAGTCCATGGTGACACTCTGGGTCCTTTTGGAACCACAGAGGCCACTGCAGGGCCTTGTGGAACCAAGGGGCCATTGTGGCACTGCAGAACCAAGGAGAGCCTTGTGAGAGCCTGGGGCCCAATGGAATCAAGGGGCCATTGTTCCACTGCAAGGACTCTTGGAACTAAGGGAACAATTGTGACACTGTGGTGCCCCATGGAACCAAGGGTCCCTTGTGACACTGCAGGATCTTGTGTAACCAGGGCTCCATTGTGACACTGCAGCACCAAGGAATTCATGGTGGCACTCAGAGACCTCATGGAACCAAGGATCCACTGTGACACTGCAGGGCCTTGGGGAGCCAAGGGACTCTTGTGACACTGTGGGGCCCAAGGATCCAAGGGACGTTGTGACACCAAGAAGTACCATGGAACCAAATGGACATTGTGACACTGGGAGGCCTCATGGAATCATGGGGATCATTTTGACACTCTACAGCCTCATAGAACCATGGACACACCAAGGTGGCTGGGAGATTTCATCTGCTGCAGGGTAGGAGGACACTGCAGAGGGACCTGGACAGGCTGGATCCAGGGCTCAAATCCAACAAGGTTATAACAAATGCTGGGTCCTGCACTTTGGCCACAACAACCCCTGCAGTGCTCCAGGCTGGGGACAGAGTGGCTGGACAGCAGCCAGGCAGAAAAGACCTGGGAGCACTGATGGACAGCAGGCTGGACATGAGCCAGCAGTGTGCCCAGGTGGACAGGAAGGCCAATGGCACCTGGCCTGGATCAGGAATGGTGTGACCAGCAGGACCAGGGAAGTGATTATTGCCCTGTGCTCGGCGCTGGTTGGGCAACACCTTGGGTGCTGTGTCCAGTTCTGGGCCCCCACTTTAGGAAGGACATGGAGGGGCTGGAGCGTGTCCAGAGAAGGGCAACAAGGCTGATGAGGGATCTGGAACACAAGTCCTGTGAGGAGAAGATGAGGAAGCTGGGGATGTTTATACTGGAGAAGAGGATGCTCAGAGGAGACCTCATCACGCTCTACAACTCCCTGACAAGAGGGTGCAGCCAGGTGGGGTCAGGCTCTATGCCCAGGGAACAGTGACAAGACAAGGGGACCCAGTCAAAAAGCAGCACCAGGGAAGGTTTAGGCTGGACATGAGGAAATATTCTTCACAAAAAGGATGATTGGGAATTGGAATGGGCTGCCCAGGGAGATCCAGTGCTCAGTCTGCACATGGCAGCCTTGAGCTCCTGGTTCCTCAGCCTGTAGATGAGGGGGTTCAGGGCTGCAGGCACCACAGGATACAGAACTGACTGTGCCAGATCCAGGGATAGGAACAAACTTTCTGGCTGACTGCAGAGGCCATGACAAACCTGAGTGGTTTCCCTTGTGTCCCCCAGCCCTTGCTGGCCCCAGGGGCTGATGGCATTTGTGCTCACTCAGCTCCACCTCCCCACAGCAGCACCATGGGGTGCTGACGCCTGCTCTGTGCAGTGCAAACAGGGGCTCCTGAGCCAGTGCTGCCGTGTCTGTGCCTGCAAGGATGGGGCACCTGTGTGAGCTGGGGGAGAGGCCAGGGCTGCAGAGGGGGATGTTGTTGGCAGGTGCATGAGGACGCTCTGGGACGCTGCCCTGGGGTGTCCAGCGCAGTGGGGATGGATCAGCCCCTGCTCTGCTGCTCCTTGCCAGGGTCTCCCCCTTGCAGGGACCTTGCAGAGCACCAGCCATGCTGTTTGCCCCCAGCCTGCCCACGGCCAGCCTGGGGCTGCTCACGGGGGTTTTCTCTGCTCAGCATTGGCCTGGCCAAGTGTTGTGGAGAGAGCCTGGCCAAGGAGCCTGGAGCCCCCAGGCCCTGCCCTGAGGCGTCAGCGCTGCCCCAGCAGTGCCCATGGCCTGTCCCTGCTGCAGCCCCGGCACTGCCACCCCCAGGGCTGTGCCCGGCCCCGAGAGCACTCAGGCCCTGCAGCAACACGAGGGGCAGGAGGGCAGCGGGGCAGTGGCACGGGAGCAGCTCTGGCAACACCAAGTGCTGCTGCTGCTGGGCACAGCTGCTGTGCCAGCACTGATCTGCCCCAGCTCTGCACACAGACATTGCTGCTGCAGCTCCAGAGAAGGGAACAAAAGGGGCATCTCTGGAGAAAATTTTTCTGGGATATCGTTTATTTTGTATAATGCCAGCAAGAGAGCAACCCCTTATTGACACAGTCTGTGGCCGCAGGGAATGTGGAGAGAAAAAAATGTGAAAGGGCAAAAATAATGACATGTCTTTGTGCCTAATATTAAAAAACTAAAACAAGTGAAGGAACAAACCCTCAACTAAACCAATGGAACCATCAAACATTATTTATATTGCAAGAGATTTGCAGAAATTAGCCAGCAGTTTAATGTTCCTGAAAACATCCAGTCATCAGTGTCCACACTGCAGCTTTCAGCTCCTGGTTCCTCAGGCTGTAGATGAGGGGGTTCAGGGCTGGAGGCACCACCGAGTACAGAACTGACAGGGACAGATCCAGGGATGGGGAGGAAATGGAGGGGGGGCTTCAGGTTGGCAAAGAATGCTGTGCTGAGGAACAGGGAGAGCACAACCAGGTGAGGGAGGCAGGTGGAAAAGGCTTTGTGCCGTCCCTGCTCAGAGGGGATCCTCAGCACAGCCCTGAAGATCTGCACATAGGAGAAAATAATGAACACAAAACAGCCAAGTGCTAAACAGACACTAACAGCAAGGAGACCAAGTTCCCTGAGATAGGATTTGGAGCAGGAGAGCTTGAGGATGTGTGGGATTTCACAGAAGAACTGGCCCAGGGCATTGCCATAGCACAGAGGCAGGGAAAATGTATTGGCTGTGTGCAGCAGTGAATAGAGAAAGCCACTGGCCCAGGCAGCTGCTGCCATGTGGGCACAAGCTCTGCTGCCCAGGAGGGTCCCGTAGTGCAGGGGTTTGCAGATGGACACGTAGCGGTCGTAGCACATGATGGTCAGGAGGAAATACTCAGATCCAAGGAAGAAGAGAATCAGAAAGACCTGTGCAGCACATCCTGCATAGGAGATGTTCCTGGTGTCCCAGAGAGAATTGTGCATGGCTTTGGGCACAGTGGTGCAGATGCAGCCCAGGTCAGTGCGGGCCAGGTTGAGCAGGAAGAAGAACATGGGGGTGTGCAGGTGGTGGCCGCAGGCTACGGCGCTGATGATGAGGCCGTTGCCCAGGAGGGCAGCCAGGGAGATGCCCAGGAAGAGGCAGAAGTGCAGGAGCTGCAGCTGCCGCGTGTCTGCCAGTGCCAGCAGGAGGAAGTGGCTGATGGAGCTGCTGTTGGACATTTGCAGTGTCTTGGCATGGGGACCTGTAAGAAAAGTGATCATGGAATAATTTGGTTTGGAGAGGACTTTAAATATCCCAGCCCAGCTTGATAGCACTTTCCCCCCCACTGCCTGCCCAGGGCTCTGCTGCCTGGAGCTGTCCCTGCCAGCAGCTGCTTCCCTGTGCCCAGGGCTGGGCTCTGCCAGTGCTGCCAGAGCCCAGCCCAGCCCTGGTGGCTCAGCTCTGCCCTGCAGACCCCTCCCAGCACAGGGCACTGCCCAGGGCAGCTCTAATTCTGAAGGTTCTCAGCAACCCTGATGAGGCTGGAAAAGAGACACTGAAGCTTCCATAAGGGGCCCTGTGCTGTTCTGTCACTGCCGGATTTATTGAGATCTGAGAGAAAAATTTTTTATTTTCCTCAACATTAACTGAGAGATGAATATCAATGTGCAATTTCTCATCCAGGCAGCTGAGAGCAACAGATGAAAAAAACAGGATTTTTCCCTTCTATGCAGCTCCTACCTTACTGTACTCCCTGTATAATCTCCTTGGAAATGTTCTGGTATTAAATGTCATGATGGGAGCAGTCCTGTATAATGCAACATCCACACCACACAAGGAGAGCACTTCCAAGCCTTACCAGCTATCTCCTTCCACCCAGACATTGTCCCCCTGTGCTGTGAGCAGCTCCCAGGGCTGGCTGAGAGCTGTCCCTGGCAGGCAGCAGAGTCCCTGCCCCAGCACAGCACCCTGGGCTGCAGGACCCTGCTCTGCAGGACAGCCCTGGGCACCCCTGGCTGCTCTACACAAGAGAGAATCAGAGAATGTACTCACAGAGTCTGTAGGCATTGGGATGTTCCAGCTTTAGGAGATCACTCCAGGAGCTGCAGCTGCCTTGTCCTGCAGCCAGAGGCTTCCTGTGTCAAGGGCTGGGAGTGATTCTGCCCCAGTCACTTCTGAGCATCTTCCCAGCCCTGACTGATTGAAGCTCTCTGTGCCTCTGTGCTGGGCCCGGGGTGGCTGCAGGCAGTGTCCCAACCCTGCTGGGCTGGGAGAAGAGCTGCTCATCAAGAGAAATGTATTTTTGAAGCTCTTCTCGGCTGCCAGGGGCTCCCTTTGTGCCAGGAGCCCAGCTGAGCTCAGCAGCACAACACAGAACAAGGTTCTTTAATGACCCTCTCGGGGGTTGTTCTAAAATCCTGAACATCAGTCCCTGAAAGGGAGCTGAAGAAACCTCTCAAGAACTCCAAGGCAGAATCGAACTCCAAAGTTTCTTGAAGTTTTAATGGGTCCCACTGAGGGACAAAACTAAGAAAGTGTCCCCAGGTTCCAGTTAGAGCAGGAAATTGGAGGCAGAGATGACAGGTGGGGACAAAGAGAAGCCAAGCCTTGGTGCCCTGGGGCACAGCAGGGTCTGTGCCACCAAGGGCTGTGAGGAGACATCTTGTCCTGAGCCACTGGCACAGCCCCAGCAAGGCTGGGCACTGTCACCCCTTGTCCTGCCCTCAGCATCTCCCCACATCCCAGTGGCCTCAGGGATCTGCTGGGACCAGTCCCTGGGGAGCCTTGGTCAGGAATGGCCCTGGGGGCTCCTTCATGCTCCCAGGGACTGCAGGTTTTTCAGAGGACTTTGGGTTTTGCTTTTGCCTTGGAGTATCTAAGATCTTCATGCAATCATGGCCTCCAATTATCTGCTTTTATTAGTCCCTTGAGAGGCTTTGTCAGTAACAAAACTCAGTGGGGCTCATTAATGCTTCAAGGTACTTCAGCTTTTTAAGGTACTTGAATTATCCCATTTGACACCAACTCTTTTAGTAGTTTGTGCAATCATGGCCACTATTATCTACTTTAAATAGTCCCTTGAGTATTTTGTATTGACATACAGTGGAGCTCATTAATACTTAGAGATACTCAAGGTTTCAAAGGTACTTTGGATTTTCCTTTCCTCTCTGAGTCTCTGAGACATTTTTGAGCAGTCATGTTCTCCAATTCTCTCCTCCTAGGAGTCCATAAGGAGCCTGTGTTGGAGATGGATCTCAGTGGGACCCATTAATGCTTTGAGACACTTTGGGTTTTCTTCTGACTTGGACTCCTGGAAAGGTTTGTGCAATCTCCTCTCAGGTCCTGAGGTTCAAGGCCTCAGCACCAAATGCACCATGGGGCTCAGTGGGATCAAGCAAGTCCTGACAAACCATGGATCTGCCTTGATTTCCCTCTGGTCTGGTGCAGTTCATCAGGAAGATCTTCACCTTCAGTTATGGAAAAATAATGCAAAGAACTTCTAAGAAATATACATTCCTATTTTCAAGGGTGAATTTTATTAATGTTCTCTTTAAAGTAGGAAACTATTCCAGTATTCTGTGCTTGATATTGATCCAGGGTCTCTTCTCGAAAAATCTGGCGTTCTCAGAGAAGCTGTGCCATGAGATCTGATCCAGTGTGGACAACCTTTCTCCACATTCCCCAGCCCCATCCTTTCTGTCATCACTCATGTGGGGATTGATTTGCTTAGAGATCTGTCTGCATTCAGGTAAACAGGGGTTTTCTTTTTTTTTTTTTTTTTTTTTTTTTTTTGAAAGCAATCTAAAACTCCTCTTTCCCCATTGAAAACAGACACACTCCTCAGGTACAGGCCAAGCCCAAGGTGGCACCAATGAGGTTCCCCTTTCCCAAGGCAGAGCCATGCAAGGAATGTTTGAGACCTTTGGACTCCTTGGTTCTCTGGGGCCTTGCAGTGTCACCAAGGCCCCTTGGTTCCATGAGGTTCTGTACTGTCACAGTGGAGATTTGGTTCCATTGGGCCCCACCATGTCACAATGCTCTTTTTGGTTCCATGAGGCCTTTATCTGTCACAATGGACTTTTGGTTCCATGAGGTTCAGTAGTCAACAATGGTCTCTGTTGTTGCAAATTGTCACAAATGGACCCTTGGTTCCATGAGGTTCCTGCAGCAGGACTTCCCCTGTGGCCCAGCAGAGCTCATCTGTTCTGTCCATCAGCTGGGGCCATAACTCAGGGCATCTTCCCCCTCTCAGCAATTGCTGAGATAACCCAGGCTGGACATCTGTCCTGTCCTGAGTTCTCTCTGGGGCCAGGGAGGTGGAATTCCCAGCTGACCATGAACATCTTGCCTTGGGAGCAGATTGAAGGGAGATAAGCCTTGATTTTCTGAGTGACTCTCCACTTTACAAACTAGAAAAGCTACACAGAATTTCTCAAAGGAGAAGTCTACTGCATAGTCCCTGGAAATGCCTAGGGCTTGTCCCCCAAGTCTGGATGCATCTTTATGGTTCCTTTTCTGGAAGCTGAGTGAAAAGATTTTATGTGTAATCTCTCATCAATTTGTTGGTAAATTACATTGACTCCTGATCTCTGCTATTTCTTCACTATCTGTAATATAGGTAACTTTATTGTGCACTGTGTTTGTATCTACCTATACTTCTTTTGTTTATCCTGTGCAGTAAGTAATCCGTTTAAAGTCTCCTGTTTGTTAATCTTGAGTCCATTAAGTAAATAATTGATTTTACAATAGATCTAATCAGCCAATCTAGAGAAGTTGTGTGCAAGAGCAATTTGGGGTGCTGGTCGCCTGAAACAGAGGTACTGCCAGAAACCTGAACATAAGGCAAGACTTGTATAAGCTTTGACTCCATTTAAAACATATTTCATTGCTGATCTGGACGAGGCCATCGAGGGCACCCTCAGTCAGTTGCCAGGTGAGCCCAGGCTGGCTGGGAGTGTGGCTGTGCTGCAGGGCAGGAAGCTCTGCAGAGGGATCTGCACAGGCTGGAGCCGTGGGCCCAGGACAATTGGATGAGGTTCACCAAGGCCAAGGGCCAGCTCCTGCCCTGGGCTCACAACCACCCCAAATCCCTGGCTGTGCCCTGCCCCTGATCCCCACAGCCTGTCCTGTTTCCTTCATCCCTACATTGCCAGGCACTTTCTGGGACAAGGGAGCTCTGCTGTGGGGATGGAGGGAGGTGCAAGTGCCACCCCTGCACTGGGAGCCACAACTCATGAGGTTTGTGTCCTTTGGGGTCAGGAACTGGTGAGACTCAGAGGCACAGGAAGGTTTCTCTTCTCTGCCAACAAACAAAAGTTGAACATGATACAATTTAATAACCATCACAGCTCTTCCCTCAGCTCTGTGCTGTGTCAAAGCAGTATCTGATGTGTCCACCATGTCCAAGGGATTTCCATAGAGGAACAAATTAGACAAATTTAGACAAATGGGCTTGTTGGCTCCACAAGACTCTGGAGACCTTGTTCCTGCTACAAGGTCTCAAAGTGTCAGAATGGTCTCCAGGGTTCCATGAGGCCCCACAGTGTCGCAATAGTCTCTTTTGGTTCCTCAGGATCACAATGGCACCTTGGTTCCATGAAGTCCTGAAGTACAGAATGGTGCCTTGATTTCATTGGGTCTTTCTCTGTTACATGAGTTCTTAGTTCCATGGAGCCCTGTAGTGTCACAATGCTCTCCTTGGTTCCATGGTACCACACAGTGTCACAGTGGCCCTTGGCTCTACAAGTCCCCAGAATGTCACAGTGGTCCCTTGGTTCCATGAGGCCCTGCAATATCACAATGGTCTCATTGGTTCTACGAGGCCCTGCAGTTCCACAGTGGCCCTTTGGTCTCACAGTGTGTAACAATGGTCTCCTTGGTTCTGATGCAGAAGCAAAGACTGGATAACTAGTTTAAGTTAGAAATTGGTATGTTTATTACAACACCGGGCACACCCAGGAGAAATCTCCCACAGAGATGTGCAAAGTACACAGGAGTCTTGCCCTTTCTTATCCACAAAAGTCTTACATATTTATATAATTACCCAATACACCTCTAGATATGCATCACCTAACCCCACCTAGCCCTGCTTTGTATTAAAATTAGCTCAAAGTCCTTTTACACTTGTGCACTTCCTTCCCTCAAATGGGTCTTCTAAGATGAAGTCAGGGAGCCTTCCTTGCCTACAACGTTTCATCTTTGTCTAGTTGCTAGGTCCTTATGACCCTTGGCCATAGCTGAAGCTCCCAACCTGGTTTTGGCTTATTTCAGGGCCCAGGTGCATTTATGATTTCTTCACTTTAACAATATTCCAACCTCCCATTTTGACACAACAAAACCAAGCAAGTGATTTATTGTTTTAGCTCTACTTGCTCAGCCTCTTTCTATATTGCTTCTATGATAATTATTATATGTATGGCTTCTATCCCTTAGGTAAGCTCTTATACCTTTGAGTTTTGCTTCATTTCCCCCCTCTTTTTATAGAGTTAATAAATCCTTTTACTAATACACAGATTCTTCCTCCTCTAACCAAGTCATACGGTAAGTGTTCCTCAGGACTGTACCATATGCTCTTGATAATGAGGTCAGGGCTGCTACTCACTGCAGCATCCTCCAATTCCAAAGGAGTACTACAATAGATAAAACCAAACTTATGCTGACTAAAATAAGCAAAACAATGACTGGGAGAGCTAGGGCATTAAGTCTACCAGTTGCCTTCGGTGACCATCCAAAGAGTGCATCCCACTAGTGATGGCTTTCCTCTTGTTTTATTCTTTGAAAAACTTTGCTGATTTCTTTTGCATCATGATAGATTGTTATTAAAACCTTTTCTCTATTCTCCTTGATTTCCTTTAAGATTTCATCTAGATTTGGATGATTTATTAACTATTCTACCAGTGTAAGGTTCATGCCAACAGGTGTGGGTGACAGATAGTGGTACGTAGTATAGTTGGCATTTATTAACTGGTGAGATACAACTGGTATTGAATATTTAAAATCACATCCAACGATATTAACAGAATTGCAGATACAAAAATTGGAGTGATTTTTAACAGGTGAATATTTGTTCTCATTGTCTACTCTTATTGAAGCACAGGTAGTTCTTAAACACATGCAGCCTTGGCCAGTATATACAAGCACAGTCTTTTGAATGATGTCTGGGTGGATCTCAGAGTGACATACACCTTGTTCAGTATCTAGACATATGTCTTGGGCATCAATGGTATTGCTTTCACAAAGGAATCCGTGTTGTTCTCGGGTGACACATGATTCTGCGTTTACAGTCTTCCATTTCTTGTCTACCATCTGAGCCCATGCTCTGGTCAGAGGGGTAGAGTACTGTCTCTTCATGATTTAATCCTAAAGCAATAATAATGTGGATTACGTGTTGTCTGGTAGCCTGGTTCAAGTCCAGCATGGTGGCCCTATCCCTGGGTCACTCGGTCCATCAGCTCCAGGACACCAATGTGGTGGACAGCAAATGGCGTTTATTGAGGGGTTACAGGGGGTTTTAAGGACAGGGGTCCTTGGGTCATTTCCTCTAGCTCACATCCGGCAAGGGGTGGCCAGGTACAGAGCTGAGGTCAGACCACAAGGTGGAGGTGAAGGGGGTCCCTGACTGCCCGTACATCCCGAGAATCTTCCGTTCGCAATATCCCTATCTCTCTACAATTACGTATAGTGAGTACATTACGTATAGTGAGTACAAAGGCAGTGACCACATTAGTGATGGGGTCATAAGTGAAGTTTACCGTAGTCCACCAGGACTGCAGTTTCCTTTCCAAATTCGTGGTCTTATCCCATATGGCTTTTCATATTTTGATTGGAAAAATGCCTTCACTTCACTCTCTTATGACTGAAGTGACCATTGACTGCATCCACAACTATGCCTGTATACAACTAAGAGCTAAAGGCACATTATCCTGGGCTACACCAAGTGTTTTCGTTATTAGTTTGTGGTCTTAATCTTCAGCTTCTCTCGAATTTGCCAATACCATTGAAACCTGCCACTGATTGGTTCCTAATGCTAACAAAGATGATTGTAGGGGCTGCCTTATTTTTGCCAAATCTCTAGTTGCAGTGGCCAGTTTGCTCATTAATATTTCTGAATCAATTCCATTTAAGACTCCTAATCACATACCTATTATTCCAGTCACATCCCTTCATGTCCTGTCTTTAAAGTGAGCCTGCTTCCTCAACCATGTTGCCCAACCTTCAAACAATGTTTTAAGTAATGGGGAGCAGGCTGGCTGAATTTTTGAAATCATGATCTGCATTAGCAGCTCAACACGCTTGAGAGACTATTCTGGGTTAAACAGCAATACTGTTGGCCCACATTTCTTATCACATATGGTCCAATTTCATAAATCTTTGGTTCAGGCTTAAGTGGCATGGTTAGGGCTCGAGTGATCTGGATTTTTAGTGTCTGTGTTGGTAAGGTTGCATCATTCTGATATTTAACACAAACTTAAGTTATATTGTAATCAACTTTAAAAGCCTCAGCTTCACACCCCTCTATTTTAAGCCCAAATTCAAGGTAGTCAGTTAAGCATGTGTGTGTTTGGTTGATGTGGCCAGAAATGTGTATTCTATCACCATCTGTTGAAGCCAGGTGGGGTAGTGACCCTTATCTCCGTGGCACATATTATCTGCTAATGGGCCATCTTTAAAACCTCTTTGTTACCTCTTGTGCTTTGGCAGTTCTGGTAGGGAAAGCTTCTGGCCACTCTGAAAAGGTATCTGGCAGTACTAGCAGATATCTGTACCCCCCCGCTTTTTCTTGGAAATTTTGAGAAATAAATTTGCCACTATTGTCCAGGCCCATAGCATTTTCCAATTTGCCCTAGCTTTGGCTTGGCTATATTTTTGAGCTTAGTTTGGAGGCAATGACTACATTGTCAGGTCACTTAAATGACTGTCCCCTGTAAATTTCTGGCCATAATTCTGTCCTTTAATTGTACAAAGCATCTAGTCCCCAATGTGTTAGTGACCATAACAAATAGGAGGGGATGACAAGCTTTCCACCCCTGTTGCTTCTTTCATCTTCTGTTACCCAATTTCATTTACCAGCAAACCTACAGTTTGTTTGTAAAGGCAAATCTCTTTTTCCATTCACCAGTGTAATCCCTCCCATTGTTTCTTTTATCTCTAGGTGCTAACTTTATCTACCAACAGATTTACAATTTATTTGTAAAGACAAATGTAACATTCCTCTCATAATCAATATATGTGTAGCTTCTATCCCTCAGTTATACTCTTAACCCTTTTTACTTCGCAGTCTGGAGTGGAGGAAGCTCAGATTTGCACAAGGTTGCTCTGATTCCCAGGGCTGGATGAGGGCAATAGTGGAGTCGGGGTACTACAAAGTGTTATTGATTGTCAGCCAAGAAGGGTCTTGATTTTCATATTTGTCCAGACTGATTAGGAGGTGCTTGAGATCAATATCAACTGGAGATTGCTGATATCAATCTATAAACAGAAAAAAAATAAATGGGGAAAAGATATTCTCTCTTTCTGTTTTTACATGAATAATGATTTGAACGGAGTGAAAGCTTAGACGAGACCTGCCTTATGCTCAGATTTCTGGCAGTATGCACCAGTTTCGGGTGATGTGCACCCTAAATTGCTCTTGCTCACAAATTCTTTACCATGGCATATTAGGTGTATTATAAAATTAATTATTTACTGAATGGACTCAAGATTTAAAGAGAAGAGACTTTAAACAGACTACTTACTGCACAGGATAAACAAAAGAAATACAGGTAGATACAAACACAGTGTACAATAAGGTTCCCTACATTATAGCTAGTGAAGAAATAGCAGAGATCAGGAGTCAATTTAACTTCCCACCGAATGGATGAGGGAGTACATATGGAGCCCTTTCACTCAGCTTCCAGAAAAGTAACCACAGGACAAGCCCTACCTGTTTGCAGGGACTAAGCAGAAGACTTCTTCTTTTTTTAAAGTTTTGTGCAGCTTTTCTAGTTTGTAAAGTGGAGAGTCACTCAGAAAATCAAGGCTTATCTCCCTTCAATCTGCTCTCAAGGCAAGATGTTCATGGTCAGCTGGGAATTCCACCTCCCTGGCACCAGAGAGAACTCAGGACAGGACAGATGTCTGGCCTGGGTTATCTCAGCTGAGAGGGGGAGATGCCCTGAGTTATGGCCCCAGCTGATGGACAGAACAGATGAGCTCTGCTGGGCCACAGGGGAAGTCCTGCTGCAGGAACCTCATGGAACCAAGGGTGAATTGTGACATTGTGATGCCTCCCGGAACCAAGGAGATCATGGTGACACCAATGAACCTCATGGAACCAAGGGTCTGTTGTGACACTTTGGAAATATGGAGACTGTTGTTGAGCACAGAAAGTCATGGAATCAAAAGTCCATTGTGACAGGTAAAGGCCTCATGGAACTAAAAAAGAGCATTGTGACACTGTGGGGCCCCATGGACCCAAATCTCCATTGCAACACTACAGAACCCCATGGAACCACAAGGGCCTTTGTGACACTGCAAGGCCTCAGGGAACCAAGGAGTGCAAAGGTCTCATACACTCCTTGCAGGGTTCTGCCTTGGGGAAGAGCACACCTGAGGATTGTGTCAGTTTTCAATGGGGAAACTTAGAAGTTTTAGATTCCTTCGAAAAACACATGAAAACCCCTCTTTTCCTGAGTGAATCCAGTTCCCCAAGCAAAGCAGGTCCCAGGTAAGTGAGGAGAGACAGGATGGGGCTGGGGAATGTGGAGCAAGGTTGTCCACACTGGGTCAGACCTCAAGGCACAGCTTCTCTGAGCAGGCCAGACCTCCTGAGGAAAGACTCTGGATGAACATCAATCACAGAATGCTCTGATCACTTTTCCTCTGAAGAGAAGAATAATAAAATATACCCTTTAAAATGTGAAGGAGTATTTCTTGAAAGCTCTTTGAATAATTACTCCATAACAGGAGCTGAAAACCGTCATGGTGAACTGCACTGGGCCAGAGGGAGATCAAAGCAAAGCCATGGTTAGGACTTGCTTGATCCCAATGAGCCTTGTGGTGCATTTGATGCTGCCAAGCTGCTCCAAATGATATTTTGGAGATATTGGCTGTCTCTGTGCAGCACTGCTCTTGCAGAGCTGTCTCTGTTCCAGGAGCCCAGCCCAGCTCAGCAGCAGAGACACCGCACAAGGACTTTAATGACCCTTTTGGGGGCTGGGGCTGAGTTCTTGGACATCAGTCCCTAAGAAAGGGTTTAGAAAACCTCTCAAGAATTCAAAGTCAGATTCAAAAGTTTCTCTTATTTTTAGTGAGTCCACTGATAAACATGAAGGATAAGGTTTCCCAAGGGTTGAATTAGAGCACAAAATTTATGACAATGATATCAGATAGAAAAAACAGGAAAAGAAACCTCTTAAGAATTATAACTCAGATTCAAAGTCCAAAGTTTCCTGAAGTTCTAATGGTTTCCACTGAGCGAAGAGACTGAGAAAGTCACAAGACTTATGGTTACAAGGTCTTTTAAGGATTTATTAACCAATTAAACACGGCCAACAGAGATATTTGTGTTTCTAATTCAATACTGAGATATTTCATCGTATTGACTCATATTACACTGTGAACTTTCTTACTCCATTATATCACAGCACACAAACTGACATTTTTGCGCTCTAAAACTTCCTGTTACATTTCTAACTCCTTTTTTTTTTTTTTTTTTTTTTTTTTTTCTGTATCTTGAATTCAAAAGCTTAACCTATCTCTACTTAACTGTGTTTAATTCTAAGCTTTGGCTTACACACCCAATGTTCTGAGAATTTCTTGCATTTTGAATTTGAACACTCAGATTCCAGTTAGAGCAGAACACCAGTGGCAGGGATGACAGGTGGGGACAAACAAAGGAAAGGTGTCCCTGATGCTGAGCAAACCTGGATGTGTTTCAGGAATGCAAAGGGCCAAGGGCTGAGCCCCAGCCCCTGGCAAGGCAGAGCCTGTCCCTCCCTCATTGCTCAGGGCTCTTCCCAGGGCACTGGGCTCTAGGGATGTGCAATGCCAAGGGCAGGACCATGGGGCGGCCCCTGCCAGGCTGCTGAGCAGGGACAAGGAGGCAATGAGGCCCCAGCACAGCAAGGCTCACTTCTCCCCTGCTGGCCTCAGGCCCAGGGCCAGCAGCCATGGCCCAAGTACTGCAGGAGTTGGCTCTGGCAGGGCCTTTCAGCTGCTGCCCATCCCTGTGCCCTCTGCAGCCCAGGCTGTCCTACGGTGTCCATGCCCTGCGCCTCTGTCCCTGCAGGCTGTCGTCATCCCCCGGCTGCCCCACCTCGCTGGGCCCCTTCCTTTGCTGACAGCTCTGCCTGCTGCCTGCCTCTGCCTGGGCAAGCAAGGCTTGGGCTCGATAGCCAGAGTTTTAATTCAGTTTTAAATTCAGGTTTAATTCTGCCTGTGAACTTTCAGCACAGGAACAAAGCATGCAGGGGTTGGTTTCCTAGCAGGGACGTTTGGAAGAGAGAATAACATCAGAAGACATATGACTCAAGGGTACAGTGACAGAAAAAACAAGGATGGAAACTGGGAACTTGGGGTGGGTTTTATGGAAATAGGCAAATTGTAATAGACATGTAGTGACTGAAAATAAGCAATCCACTTGTAGAATTGCATGTCCATGTCAAGTTAGTAGTTATCCCACACTGGACCTCAAGCCTGAATAAATTATGCCTTCTTTAACACGAAAATAATTTTAGGCAGTCCTTTTCTGATACTTTGGACATTTGGCAATAATGAGGCCTCACAGAACTGAGGAGTCGACTGTGACACCTTGGAACCTCATGGAACCAAGTGGCCACTGTGATGCAGGAGAACCTCATGGAACCAGGGACAGCAAACTCTGCAACCTCACGGAACAAAAGATTCATTGTTACACTGTGAGGCCTTGTGGAACCAAGGGGATCATTCTGATTCTGTGGTGCTCCATGAAACACCGAGGGGCCAATTGTGACACTGTGGGAACTCATGGAACAATGAATCACAGAATTAACAAGGTTGGAAAAGACCTTTGAGATCATCAAGCCCAACCTCTGACCTAATATCACCTCATCAACTAAATGATGGCTTTGAGTGCCACATCCTGTCTCCTTTTCATTGCTGCCAGGGGTGCTGACTCCACCACCTGCCTGGACAGAAAATTCTAGTGCCCAATCACTCTTTCAGTGAAGAATTTTTTCCTGATGTTAAACCTATACTACCCCTGGCTCATCTTAAGACTGTGTCCTCTCCTTCTGTCAGTGGTTGCCCGGGAAAAGAGACCAATGCCCACCTGACTACAACCTCTGTTCACGTAGTTTTAGAGTCTCACTGGAGACCATTGTAGCCATTGGGACCATTGTAGCACGGCAGGGCCTCATGGAATCAAGGGGAGCACAGTGACAGTGTGGGGATCCATGGGACAAAGGGGCCATTCTCACACCATGGAACCAAGGAGATCTTTGTTACACTACAGGGTAACAGGGAAACAAGGAGACCTTTGTTACAGTACAGGCATCATGGAACCAAGGAGGCCATTGTGACACAGCAGGGCCTCATGGAACCATGGAGACCATGATGACACTTTGAGGCCACGTGGAATCAAGGGACCCTTGTGGCACTGCAGGATCTCATGGAACCAAGGGCACAAGAGTGACACTGTGAGCACCAAGGGACCAAGGGGGCATTCTCACACTGCAGAACCAAGGAGACCATTGTGACACTATGGGGCATCATGGAGCCAAGGGTCCATTGTGACACAGCAGGGCCTCCTGAAACCATGGAGGCTATTTTTACAATTTGAAGCTTTGTGAAACCAAAGGGCCACTGTGACATTTCAGGGCCTTATGAAACCCAGAAAACCATAGTGACACTGTGGGGCTCAGTGGAGCCAGGGGGCCAGTGTGACAGTGTAGAGTCTCATGGAATCAATAGTCTGTTGTGACACTGCAGGGCCTCATGGAATCATGGAGATCATTGTGACTCTACAGGCCCTCATGGAAGCAAGGAACCATTGTGACACAATGGGGTCTTGTCGGGCCAAGGGGCCATTGTGTTACTGTGGGGTCTCATGGAATCCTGGAGGCTATGATGATTCTTTGAGGTCTCGTTTAATCAAGGGGCTCTGCAGGATCTTGTGGAACCAAGGAGATCCTTCTGCCATTGTGAGTACCCACAGAACCAAGGGTCCATTGGGATAGCACGATGTGGGAGATGGGCACGGAGAGCTCTCAGGGCAGTGCGCATACAGGCTCAGAGATAGAGATGGACACAATGTTGGACCTAAGACCTTGGAGAAGGCTTAGAGAATTAGAGCATTAAAGTAAAACAGACATCAAACAAGAATATAAGTTTGTAGTTTAAGTAAAACTATGTTTTAAACAAACAGAAATATGTATTATGTAAGCAAAGCAGGATGTTTAGTAAGATAGTAAAAGATTTTTAAGTTTAGCAATAGAACCTGTTATAAGGTCAGTTAGAAGCTTAAGATGTATCAATATAGGTTTGTGAAGTGTTATATGATTAGTTGTAAAACGAGATATTGCAGCAAAGCCATGGGAAGCAAAGCAATTAAGGACTGGTGTAAAATGACACTAGAAAACTTCATAGAAGTATTTGATTGGCTAAAAGACTAACATAAGGCATTGTAACTAAGAATTAGTTTCTGATAATATGGCGTTGGATATAACACCTTTAATGTCTCACCCTTCTATAAGACTGATGCAATAAAGCAATAAACCCTCTTTGACAACATCTCTCAGTTGCCTCAAGTCTTGTAACATTAATCTCACAATCGGGATTTTTTGGAAATCAGGTCTACCTATTGAAAGCAAAGGGGATATAGGGAAACCAGGTCTACCCCATTAAAGTCAATCAGGATTTTGTGGAAATTTGGTGCTTAAATGGGGAAAATTGGGAAAATTTAGAGGAAATCTTGTGCTGAATTCCTGGAATTCACTCCAGGATCATGGTGCTGAAATCCTGGATGAATTCCTGGAAGCCAATCCCGAATCCCAGACCCACACCTGGAGCTGTGCCTTCAGGTAAGCCCAAAAATCTCCATTTTCAGCCCAAAAACTGGGAATTCCGAGCTCAAAACTGGGATATTTCGCACCAAAAATTTTAGGACATTCGGATCAACCCACTGATGTAAAGGGGATTGGGGAAAACCTGGTCTACCCCACTGAAATCATTGGGCATTGAAAGACACCAGATTAACCCATGAATAGGGTCTGATCAGGAATGGCTCCTGGTTAAACTGGGAGCACCAGAAGCATCTACGGGGAGGCACTGGGGTTACTGGGAACACTGGTGCAAAACTGGGACCACTGTGCGGGATTAGGAGGGATGAGGATAAACAGAGTCCCAGTGAAATCAAAGGAATTTAGGGACACCAGGTCAATCCATTAAAGTCAATAGGAATTTTAAGTACACAAGGTCTACCCTTTCAAAACAATGAGCATTTTTGGGACACCAGTTTTTGGGAGCCCCAGGGGTTTCAAGTGATCCAGATATCCTACGGGTATCCAGGTGTATCCAGATAATTTTTGAAAGTACCCAGGTGATTTTGGGGGGACCCACGTGATTTTTGGGGGCACTCAGGTGATTTTCAGTGGTACCCAGGTGTACCTCAGAGATTTTTGGGGATATCCAGGTGATGTTTGGAGCACCCAAGTGTCCTGATTCACCCTGATGGGCTGGGAGAATATGATGGCCACTGTTGCATCCTCCCAGTCGACAGGGACACGGAGGACCCTTGGAAGTGGGGGAGCTGCCGAGGAGCACCCCAAAACTCCAGGTGAGGGCCCCAGGGGTAGGAGGAGACCCCGAGTTACCTCAGGAGAGGATGCAGGTACACCCAGGCGCTTTGTTCTGCAAAGTTGGTGGAGACGGTGTTCTGCACCAGCTCCAGCTCTGGAGGGGGCAAAGGGGGCACCCAAAACCTCACGGGGGCAGCAGGGTAACCCAAACTGATGCATGGAAAACCCACAAAATAAGTTATGGTTATGTGTTTTATCCAGCACTGTGGTGCATGGGGGATAGCTCTTACTAAAACATGCGCAACATGAGCGACCTGTGCCTCTCTTTTTACTCTCTACAAACTAGGATTACTCAATACACCTAATACGTATTCTTTCCTGGCGCTGCCTGCTCCTGCTTTGTATTGAAATTAGCTCCGTGCTTCCTTGCAACTGCACACTGCTCCTGGTTGGTCCCTCTGGTGGTTGTCCCCAGCCTGTAGTGCTGCAGGGGTTTTTGTGGCCAAAGTGCAAGACTCAGCATTTGGTTTCAACTTCACCTTGTTGGCTTTGGGCCCGGATCCAGCCTGTCCAGGTCCTTCTGCACACCCTCCTACCCACCAGCAGATCAATACTCCCTGCAAACTTGGTGTCACCATGGTTCCATAAGGTCCTGGAGTATCACAATGGCATATATGAATCCATGAGGCCTCCCAGTGTCACAATGTCCCTTTGGTTCCGTGGGACTCCCTGGTGTCACAAAGTCACTTAGATCCTTGGCCCAGCAATGTAACAATGAAGCCTTGGTCCCAAGGGGCACCATGGTGTAAAACATGTTCCTTCATTCCATCAGTCCCTGAGGAGCAGCACTGGCCCCTTGGTTCCATGGGCCCTGCAGTGTCACAGTGGCCCCATCATTACACAAGGTCCTGCTCTGTCACAATGCTCTGCATGGTCCCACAAAACCCTGCAGTGTCACAGTGGCCTCTTGGTTCCATGAGGCCTCTAAGTGCCACCATGAATTCCTTGGTGCTGCAGTGTCACATTGGAGCCCTGGTTCCACAAGATCCTGCAGTGTCACGAGGGACCCTTGGTTCCATGGGGCACCACAGTGTCACAATTTTTCCATTAGTTCCAAGAGTCCTTGCAGTGGAACAATGGCCCCTTGATTCCATTGGGGTCCCAGGCTCTCACAAGGCTCTCCTTGGTTCTGCAGTGGCACAATGGCCCCTTGGTTCCACAAGGCCCTGCAGTGTCACAGTGGCCTCTGTGGTTCCACGAGGACCCAGAGTGTCACCATGGATTCCTTGCTTCCATGTGTCCCCACAGTGTCACAGTGGCCCCTTGGCTCTGTGGTGCCATGTCGTGCACAGTGTCACTCTGGTCCTCTCAGTTCCACGAGGCCCTGAAGTGTCACAATGGCCCCTTGCTTCCCCAGGGCCCTGCAGTCACAATCATCACAGAATCACCCAGGCTGGAAAAGACCTTTGAGAGCATCAAGGCCAACCTGTGACCCAACATCACCTTGTCACTCAGACCATGGCACTCAGTGCCACATCCAGTCTTTCCTCAAACACTTCCAGGGATGGTGACTCACCCACCTCCCTGGGCAGCCCATTCCAATGCCCAATCACCTTTCTGTGGCGAATATTTCCTAATGTCCAGCATAAACATCTCCTTGTGCAGCTTAAGTCTTTCCCTCTTGTCCTGTCACTGTTCCCTGGCAGAAGAGCCCAATCCCCCGGCTGCGCCCTCCTGTCAGGGAGTTGTAGAGAGTGATGAGGTCTCCCCTAAGCCTCCTCTTCTCCATGATAAACATTCCCACCTGCCTCAGCCACTCCTGACAGCACTTGTGTTCCAGACCCCTCACCAGCCTTGTTGCCCTTCTCTGGACAGGCTCCAGCCCCTCCATGCCCTTCCTAAATTGAGTGACCAAAACTGGACACAGCACTCGAGGTGGTGTCCAACCAGTGCCAGGCACAGGGGAAGAATCACTGCCCTGGTCCTGCTGGCCACACCATTCCTGATCCATAGGAGTCCCAGGGCTTGGATGAGGGAAATGCTGGGGAGGAGGTGGAAACAAGTATGATTATTTGTCAGCCATGAAGGGTCTTGATTTTCATATCTATTCAGACTGCATTAGAGGGTGCTGGGAGTCAATATCAATTGAACAATGCTGATACCCATCTATAAACAGAAAAAGAAAACCTAACAGAACAAAACTGTTCTCTCTGCATTGTTTTCAATATAATATATTCAGAACAGACTTCCGAAATATGCCCAACTGACCATAATGCCACTGCCCACACCCACTGACCACACCCACTGCCACACTCCCCTGACAAACCCAATAACCACCCACACTGACCACAACCACTGACCACACTCCACTGACCAAACAACTGACCATATCTCCAGTGACCACTCCCATTGATCACACCAATGACCACACCCACTGACCACCTAATTGACCACTCTCACCCGACTACCCAACTGACCACATTCACTGGCCACACACAGTGACCGTAGCCAGTGACCACACCCTCTGACCACACTCACAGACCACCTCCACTAATGACACCCCACTGACCACCCAACTGATGATACCCCCACTGACCACACCCACTGACCACACACCACTGATGATGCCCAGTAACTGCACCAACTGGTCATTCCCCCTCTGACCACAACCAGTGACCACACCTCCATTAAAGCCCTACTGACCATATTTACTGACCATACCCACTGATCACACCCAATGTTCACCCAACTGACCACCCCCACCCAACTACCTAAATGACCACATTCACTCACCACACCCATTGACCACACTCAGACCACCTCCTCTGAATACACCGACTGCACCCACTGACCATCCCCATCGACCACATTTACAGACCACACCCAATGACCACAACCAATGACCATACCCACAATGTCAACACAAACTGACCACACCCCACTGACCACCTCAAATGGCCACACCCACTGACCAGACCTTACTGACCACACCTATTGCCCACACCCACTGATGGCAATCCACTGACCACCCATTTGAACAGACTGACCACCCAACTGACCACACCCCACTGACTACACCCACTGACCAACTGTAAGAGACGGTCCAAAGATTCCCTTATCTGCCTCACGTCCGTCACAAGAACAGAGACTAAGACCCCGGGGACCCCACTCGTTTTGGATAGGAGTTCTGGCCTGGCCGAGGTGGATGCTTGCCAAGTGACTGTTTGCAGGTGTGCTTGCCATGGTGTGCTGCGTTCTAGCAGGTACTGGCCAGGAGCACTGTGTTCTACACCTGCTTCTCAGAGCAACTGGTTCTCCTTGCAATAGTCCATAAATCTTCCCATCTCTTGGCCAGAGGCCACTCACGTTGGAAAAGAACTATAAAAAAGGGACTTTCTGAAGAGACTTTAGAAATCTTCCCGCAGAAGGAAGACGTCTATTGGCTGGACAACGAGGACGTTGTCCCATCTGTTGGTAGCAATTCCCCACCGCCCTCCTTCTCTCTCTCTCTCTCTCTCTCTCTTTATTTTGTTTTCCTTTATCTCTCCGCTCTATTGCATAACTGTGTTGTTGGCACTCAATAAAGGTGCATTGCTGTTTGCTGTGAATAAACTTTAGTTCCCTTGCTGTGTGTCTTTTGCCCCCTGAGGTCAAATGAACCATCACCACTCTCGCTTGTGTGAGCGGATCGTGACAGGCCCCTTGGCTCCAGTGGGTCCCAAAGTGTCACAATAGTCTCCATTGTTCCACCAGGCCTGACAATGTCACTGTGCTCCCCTTGGTTCCACAGGGCCTCAGAGTGGACTCTTGGTTCCATGAGGTTCCTCAGTCACAATGCTCTCCTTGGATCTGCAGTGTCACAATGGCCCCTTGGCTCCGTGTGTCACAACAGCTCATGGCTCCATGAGGCCACACAGTTTAACAATGGACCCTTGGTTCCACGAAGCCTTGATTTGTAACAATGGACCCTTGGTTCCATGAGCTTCCCTCGTGTCACCATGGTCTCCTGGGATCTGCATTGTCACAATGGACAATTGGTTCCATGGGACCCTGTTGGAACATTGTCACAATAACTCTCAGTGCCATGAGGCTCTTGAGTGTCACAATGGTCTCCCTGCTTCAACAAGGCCTTGGAGTGTCACAGTGGCGTCTTTGTTCCAATGAGCTTCCCTAGTGTCAACAATATTCCCCTTGTTTCTGCAGTGTCATAATGGACCCTCAGTTCCATAAGGTTCCTAAATGTCACAGGTCTCCTTGGTTCCATGTGGCCCTGCTGTGTCACCACAGCCCCTTGGTTCCATGAGTTTCTGTACTGTCAACAATGGTTGGCCCTGCTATGTCACACTGCACCCTGGGCTCCATGAAGTTCTTGAATATCACAATGTCCCCTTGGATTCATGAGGTCACACAGTTTCACCATGGTCTCCTTGGATCAGCATTGTCACAATGGACAATGCAGCCCCAATGTGTCACAGTGGGCCCTTGCATCCATGAGGCCCTGATTTTTCACAATAGACTCTTGGTTCTAGAGGTTTTGTAGTGTAACTATGGACTCCTTGGTTCTATGAGTTACCCTGCTTTTAGCAGTGGTTTCCTTGGCTCCAAAAAGACCCTGCTGTGTCTCAATGCACTCTTGGTTCCATGAGGATCTGGGCTATCACAAAGGCTCCTTGGTTCCACAAGGTCCCACTGTGTCACAATGGTGTCCCTCTGTTCAGGAGGCCCTACAGAGTCACCATGGACCCTTGGTTGTCAGAGGTTCCATAGCATCCTAGTGGTTGCCACGGTTACATGAGTTTCCTTAGTGTCACAATGGTCTCCATGGGTCCATTAGGCCCTGCTTTGACACAATGCTCCCCTTGGCTCCATTGAGCTCCTGATGTGCCACAAAGGACCCTTGGATCCATGAGGCCCTGCTGTGTCAGAATGGACCGATTTTTTCATTAAGTTCCTTGGTGTCAAAATGGTCTCCTTGGTTCTATGAGGCCCCGTGTGTCACACAGCAACTGTGGTTCCATGAGGTCCCATAGTGTCACCATGGTCTTCTCCAATTGGCAGGGTAACAATGGATCATTGGTTCCATGTGACATTGCTGTGTCACAATGGCCTGCTGGGTTCCATGATTCCCTTCAGTATCACAATAGAACCTTGTTTCTGTGAGGCTCCAAACTCACAATTGTCTCCTTGCTTCCATGAGCTCCCCTGTGTCACAAGGGTGTCCTTGGTTCCATGAGGATACAAAAGCTCTGCTTAAACATTGAGTGACACCTGCTTAACACACCTGGGAAAAACTGTCTGCATTCAAAAGAGAGGTTAAAGATGAGGATGGCACCAGCAGTCTCCATCTGCAACAGAGGCCCAAGGAAAGAACAGGGACAGAGAATTCAGCTAAAAGAGTCAGAGAATTCTGCTTACAGAGATCATGTCTGGTCCCACTGGCCCTTGTAGAAAGGTGACATCATTCCAGGCAGCCTGAACTGACCATGTGCTTCCTCACTGGGGTTTGTTGTTCAGGAAACCTGCTCAGGCTTTTCCATTCTTTCGTTGCAAAGAAGAAATCTTCTCCTGGGCCTGTGTGCAGGCAGAGCCCTGAGGAGAGCAGGTGGGACATGGTGCAATGGGCTGGGACACCCAGCTGCAGAGCTCAGGGGACAAGGTTCTGATGCAGGGCACAGGGATGTCAGTCTCAGGTGGGCAATGTCAGACATGGTGAGGTTGGAGGTGAGGGACAAGTAGTCCAAACAGGGTCAGCCTGCAAGGGGTTCATTCTTCTGTGTGTGCAGACCTTCTAAGGAGACATTCAGCATCATGATTACCTAGGGAATATTTCTATTCCCTCTTCTCTGAAATGAAAAGCAAAAAATTACTCACTTTATTAAAGAAAAAAAGTAATGTGGTGCACTTTCAAATCTGCCTCCTTAACAGAACTCCAAACTGACTCCAAGCAGCTGAACAAGCCCTGGAGACTCGAAGACAATTGAAGAAAGACAAAGAGTTCCTGAGGGATTTCTGTATTTAAATCAGCCCCACAATGGTTTTGGGGCTGAGTCCAGGACCCTCAAGCCCTGAGAGAAGGTTAAAGAAGCTGCTCAAGGAGTCAGAAGCAAAACTCCAAATCCCTTGGAGCATCAGTGGCCCCACTGAGGGCAGGGACTGCCAAAGGCTCCCCAGGGACTGGTGAGAGCAGATCCTTGAGGCCAGGATTGCAGGAGCCAAAGGCTGTGAGCAGGAACTGCAATGCTGAGCCAGGCCTGGGCTGGTTGGAGGCAGCAGAAAGGCCAAGGCCTGAGCCCAGGCCTGGCCCAGCAGGGCCTGTCCCTCACGGGTGGCTCGGGGCTGTTCCTGGGGCACTGGGATGGGAGGGGCAGCAAGGACAAATGGCATCAACCTGTGTGACACTCCAGATGCTCATGGAACCAAGGGCCAGTGTGACACTGTGGGGCCTCATGGAAACAAGAGACCATTGTGAGCCTGCAGGGCTGTAACACCCCAGAACTCTGAAATGCTGGGGGTGACCACAGGTTCCTTTACTTGAGTTTGGTGCACAGGAGAATCCCCAGCCAGATATTCTCAAGAGGTCAAAATGACACAAAATTTTACTGGCAAAATATAAAAATCCAAGGAACTTTGCAAAAAGCATTTAATAAAATATCCAATTCCACATAAAATACTTATCATGACAGGAACTTCATTAACTTAGCACATTGCACCTAGAAACCTTTAAACACTTCAGTTGTTGAGATACCCAAAACTTTTTTATATCAAGAGCATTAGAAGGAGAGAAAAGAGAGACAGAAAGACAGAAGTTCTGTAGAAAGACACACACATGGCTACCAACTCCTAGGGTTCCAGTGTGGGTGAGACACAGACCCAGCAGAAGGCAGGGTAAGGACCATGGGCTGAGTGCCTGCTCTGTGTTTTAAGCCCCTGAGCCTTCGTGGGCCTCCCCCCAGGTGGGACTTGTGATTGCTCAGGCAATGAGAGCCTGGGTCAGCAGCAGCCCACTGTGTGACTGATTGACAGCTCATCCCGAGGTGTCTGGGACATTGATCTCATCCAGCCTCTGACAGCGACCATGGTGACACTGTAGAACCTCATGGAACCATGCATGGGTCAGTTGTGACAATGCGGGTTCAGGGACACCATGGAGACACTGTAGAACCTCATGGAACCAAAGAGAACATTGTGACACTCTGGTTACTCATGGAATCAGGAGGTCCATTGTGACACTCAAGATTCTTATGGAACCAAGGGTCAGTGATGAAGCTATGGGGCCTCTAGAACCAAGGAGCAGAGAACCATTGTCACAAGAACCATTGTGACACAGCGGGGCCACAAGGAGCCCAGGGGCCATGGTGACACTGCTAGACCTTATGGAAGCAATAGACCTTTGTGACACTACAGAAGCAAGGAGAATATTGTGGCAGTGTGGGGTCTCATGGAACCAAGGGAACAGGGAACAGGTCTCGCTGGCTAGGGGTCCTGGGGGCACCTGACAGGTCTGGCTGACTTTGCATCTTGAGGGTTGCTTCTCATCTGCGACTGAAACACTGGGGCTCTGGGCTTTCTTTCCTGTGCAAAAGAACTGTCCTTGTCCTCCTGGTGCCCATGGCCAATATGGGGAATCCACCTCCAGAATTCCCTAGATCCATGGATAGCTCCCAGACAAAAGCTGCCATGACTGTCAAGTCTGGCTGGCCTTGGCTTCCTGAGGGCTGGTTCTCATGTGTCTTTGGAAACACTGGGGCTCTGTGCTTTCCTTCCAAACAGAAAGAACTCTTCTTCCATTCCAGGCACCCACAAGCAAAATTGAGATTCTACCTCCAAAAATCCCTATGTTCAAGGATTTCTCCCCAGTGAAAGGTGTCAGGAGAGACAGGTCAGGATGGCTTGGCCCAAGGGTGGCCATCTCTCATCTTCTTCCAAAACACTTGGACTTCTCACTTTTCTTTCCTGTTGAAAAACCCATCCATCTCGACCAGGCAACCATGGCCCACAGTGGGATTCCACTGAACCATAGTATTCTCTTACAGCTTAAATAATTCTGTGTTTGCGGAAACAAGTTATGGGATATCTTAGATGGTTTAGAAGCTAGAGGTTAGGAATGTAACCCACAAAGATATATATCTTAGTATAGGGATTAGAAGTTGATAAGGATTGATTATATAACATTCAGAACCAGCCAAAATACACATATGGAAGCATTTAAGTGAAAACTGATATACATCAGAAAATACTCAGAGCCAGCCAGGGGAGACCATACATCATAAATTTTGACACTGGAAGTAATAAAGACCAGAATGAAGGGATTAACAAGTCAGGTAGTCATAGCAACAGGAGAGAGTTAAAAAGTTTAGAGCCAAGTAGACAATCCTTACTTCCTTCTCTGAAACGCTCCAACTCATTTAAAAGACCACTGACCAAATACCAAGGGAACACTATGCAACCACAATGAATATGCAACTAATTTTAATACCCAGGGGGGAATGGACAGTGACAGGTAATAAATATGTATAGATGTCATGGAATATGCATGACTTTTGTGAATAAATAGAGGGCTAAAAGCCTTTGGGAGCAATCCCACGTGTCCATCCAGTGCTGAAATAAACATATTGTTTTGACTAAACTGGTTGAAAGGTATTTTGTCCTTCCTTTTGTGAATCATTTTGGGGGCCGCAGCAGGACCTTCTCTTCCTGCAGGAACAGACGGGAGCGTGAGAGCTCCAGGTGCACCAGCCCGAGTCCCTCTTGGACAAGAGACCTCCAATCCCACCTGCTTCAGTGCTGGACACAGACAAGTTTGCTGGCCATGGACAAAACGGTATTTTTATGATTTTAAAATTACTCCAGGGTGAGAGGGCTAATTGGTAAGACACGGAAGATATCCTATGCACATTGTGGGCTGAAAGGTATTGCTTGCAAGCAGAGAGGATTGTTTGGGTTACTGTGGAGAATGAGGGAAACGCGTGCGGAAGATACCGGGAATGTACGGGCAGATAGAAAACCCCCTCCCCCTTCACAGACCCTCTGCTCTGGATCTGAGTTCACAGCCGGACGTGAGCTAGAGGAAATGACCCCTACTGCCTAGGCTATAAAGACCCTTGCAACCCCTCAATAAAACACCATTTGCTGTCCACCACATTGGTGTACAGGAGCTGATGGACCGAGTGACCCTGGGTTAGGGCCACCGTGATGGACTTGGACCAGGTCGCCAGGCAACAGGTAACCGGTGAAGAGATTCTGCTGTGCCATAGAGGGCATCACTAGCAAGTTCTGGGGGTATTCTTGAGCGAATCCTGGTGTTTAAACATCCAGTGGAAGGATTTGTTGTGCTGTAGAGGGCACCGCTAGCAATTCTGGGGGTGAGTTTGCGCAAATCCTTGTTTATTGCTGCTCTTTTGGCAAGCTGTTGTTGTGGCTGTGATCGGATGTGTGTGTCTGTGAAGAGTGCTACATGAGATTGTCTACAATTCTGACAGCCATCATGTATTTTTTTTTGAGGCAACACTACCATCGTGTGTCAAAAGTTGTTGCAACAAGTTAAAAGATCATTTGAGATACAACACTACCACCTTGTGCTAAAAATTATAATTGCAATGGATTGGGAACTTTTGTGTAAAACGGGCCATTTGTTTGTTCCTAATAAACTGTTAAAAGTGGCCAGCAAAGCTCAGGCATGAGCTGTAAGTGCCCAACCATCCAGGGAAGGGCTCTCTAGATGGTTTGGGCTCCAACCAGGTGAATTTTTAGCTGAAGGAGGAGACAGGGCTATTGTTGAATGGGGAAAAGGGGGAGAGAGAGGGTGTATTTTAGGGGATTGTATTAGATTCGAACAAGTAATTATTTGGTTTTTGTTCTGGTATGAAGGACAGTTATCTGCCAATAAAGGCAGAAGCATCTCTTTGAAATGGAGAATGTAAACTACCCACCTCCAAATTATTATAAATTTGAAATTAAGGGGCTCTCAGGTAAAGATATGGGATTTAGGAATAGCAATTCTTTACCAGGAAAATTAAAATAGAAACACAGTATTACAAGAAACAATCCCAACCTTGACAGAGTCAGAATACAGCCTGACACCTCATCAGTCAGGGTGTTGGTAGCAGTCCAATCAAATGGTGGCTACAGTCCCCCTGCAGTGGCAGGTGTGGTTCAGCTGAAGCAGTGCTCCTGTAGAAGGGTGCAGCCTTCCTTTAAAAGTCCAGAGATGATGTAGAAAGGTCCGGTTTTCCTCTGGAATCCAGTGGAATGAAGGTATCTTGGTGTCCATAATCTCAGTTTTTATCTAGGTAGGAAAGGCTTGGCTCCTCCCCCTGGCTGGAGCATCTCCCAGTGGGATGATGTAATTTTATCAGTCATACAGTGGTACTTAATGGCTCAGCATCAGATGATATCTTCCTGGAGGGAGGATGAGTTGTGGAAAAGATAAAGATGATTGCCCCATCTAGTCTTAAAGATGGCCCACTAGCAGATAATGTGTGCCATGGAGATAAGGAATCGCTACCCCACCTGGCTTTACCAGATCGTGATAGAATACACATTACTGGTCACATCAACCCAACACATTATCCACCCCTGATTCTACTATTATCTCTATATAGAAAACCTTACACACAGTTCTCATTTAAGATTAGGTTTTCCCTTCAGTACACAATGGGTTTCCCCATCTTTTTTGCATTACTGAGCAAGTGTAACCAGGTCCTGGAGCAAAGACCATCCCGTGGGAGAGATGGGTTTCTCATTGCCTGGGGTGGGACTAATCCAAACAGTCTTTCCTAAAATATCTTCCATGTGTACTACAGGCACTTTATCTCTATCCTCTGTGTGCAAGGATTCAGACTGGGCATCGATTGATGGACACTCGGGTGTTGACCGTCCAGGTGGCCTTTGCTAAATTTCTTTCCTAATTCTTGAAGACTCCCCCACCAAGTGCCTTCAGGGTAGTCTTGAGCAGGCTGTTGCACGGTTCAACTTCCCCAGCAGCTGGTGCATGGTAAGGGATATGATATATCCATTCAATGCCATGTTCTCTGACCCAGGCATTGATAAGGCCATTCTTGAAATGAGTCCCGTTGTCTGACTCAGTTAGACTTGCTTTTCCAGGCCCAGGATGGTGTTCCAAGCAGTGGCGTGGGGCACAGGGTAGGTCTCCATCCATCCACCATGGTCAGCACGTAGCGCTTGCCTTGGTGGGTCTGAGGCAGTGTGATGTAGTCAATCTGCCAGGCCTCCCCATACTTATATTTGGACCACCACCCCCCATACCAGAGGGGCTTCACCCGCTTGGCTTGCTTGATGGCAGCACACGTGTCACAGTCATGGATAACCTGAGAAATACTGTCCATGGTTAGATCCACCCCTCGGTCCCATGCCCACATATAGGTGGCATCTCTGCCCTGATGACCTGAGGCATCGTGGGCCCATCAAGCCAGGAACAGCTCTCCCTTGTGTTCCCAATCTAAGTCTATCTTTGACACCTCTATCTGAGCAGCCTGATTTACCTGCTCGTTGTGCTGGTGTTCTTCATTAGCCCAACTCTTGGGAACATGGGCATCCACATGACGGACTTTCACGGGTAGCTTCTCTACCTGAACAGCAATGTCTTTCCACTCATCAGCAGCCTAGATTGGTTTTCCTCTATGTTGCCAGTCTGCATTTTCCACTTTTCCAGCCAACCCCACAGATCATTGGCTACCATCCATGAATCAGTGTAAAGGTAGAGCTTTGGCCGTTTCTCTCTCTCAGCAATGTCCAAGGCCAGCTGAACAGCTTGGAGCTCAGCAAGTTGACTTGATCCACCTTCTCCTTCAGTAGCTTGTGCAACCTGTCATGTGGGGCTCCATATGGCTGCTTTCCACTTCCAGTTCATTCCCACAATGCGGCAGGAACCGTCAGAGAAAAGGGCATAGATTGTTTCATCTGCTGGCAGTTGGTTGTATGGTGGGGCTTCTTCAGCCCGGGTCACTTGTTCCTGCTCCTCTTCGTCAGCGAGACCAAAATCTTCACCTTCTGGCCAGTTTGTAATTATCTCCAAAATCCCAGAGTGATTTGGGTTGCCAATACGGGCGCGCTTTGTGATGAGGGCAATCCACTTGCTCCATGTAGCGTCGGTGGCGTGGTGGGTAGAGGGAACCTTTCCTTTGAACATCCACCCCAGCACTGGCAGTTGGGGTGCCAGGAGAAGCTGTGCTTCCGTGCCAATTACCTTTGAGGCAGCTTGAACTCCTTCCTAGGCAGCCAAGATTTTCTTCTCTGTGGGAGTGTAATTGGCTTCTGACCTTTTGTAACTTCGGCTCCAGAATTCCAGGGGTCAGCCTCGGGTCTCACCAGGCACCTTCTGCCAAAGGCTCCAGGACAGATCATGGTTCCCAGCTGCAGAGTAGAGCACATTCTTTACTTCTGGTCCCATCCTGACTGGGCCAAGGGCTACTGCATGAGTGATCTCTTGTTTGATCTGGGCGAAGACTTGCTGCTGTTTAGAGCCCCAGTGGAAATCATTCTTCTTGCGGGTGACCAGGTAGAGACAGCTCACAATCTGGCTGTACTCAGGGATGTGCATTTCCTTCTTGCTTGTTGGTGGAGACATTGCAGTGATTTTATTGATGACCTCAGTGGGAACCTGATGCCATCCATCTTGCCACTTCACTCCCAGGAACTGGATCTCTCGGGCAGGTCCTTTGACTTTGCTCTTTTTAATGGTGAAGCCAGCTCCCAGCAAAATCTGGATGATCTTCTCTGCCTTCTCAAATACCTCCACTGCCTTGTTCCCCTACACAATGATGTCATCGATGTACTTCAAATGTTCTGGAGCCTCATCCTTTTCCAGTGCAGCCTGGATCAGCCCATGACAGATGGTGGGGCTGTGTTTCCACCCTTGGGGCAGGTCGGTTCCAGGTGTACTGCACGCCCCTCCAGGTGAGAGCAAACTGAGGCCTGCACTCTGCTGCAAGAGGAATGGAGAAAAACGCATTGGCAATGTCAATGGTGGCATACCACCTTGCTGCCTTGGACTCCAGCTCGTACTGCAGCTCCAGCATGTCCAGCACGGCAGCGCTCAGCGGTGGAGTCACTTCATTCAAGGCGCGATTGTCCACAGTCAATCTCCATTCACCATCAGATTTGCGCATAGGCCAGATGGGACTGTTGAAGGGTGAGTGGGCTTTGCTGACCACCCCTTGGCTCTCCAGCTCACGGATCATCTTGTGGATGGGGATCACAGCATCTCGAGTTGTCCGGTACTGCTGGCGGTGCACTGTCAAGGTGGAAATTGGTATCTGTTGCTCTGTCACTTTCAGGAGTCCTGCTGCAGATGGATTTTCTGATAGTCCAGGCAAAGTGTTCAACTGCTTAATGCTCTCTGTTGCTACAGCAGCTATTCCAAAAGCCCACCTGAACCCCTTTGGGTCTTTGTAGTCGCCTTTCCTGAGGAAGTCTATGCCTAGAATGCACAGTGCCCCTGGGCCAGTTACAATTGGATGTTTCTGCCACCCCTTCCCTGTCAGGCTAATCTCAGCTTCCAGCAAAGTGTATTCCTGTGATCCCCTCGTCACCCCAACAAGGAAACAGGTACCTTCCCCACATGTTCTGATGGTATCAGGGTGCACTGTGAACCAGTATCAACTAGTACTCTATGTTCCTGTGGCTTTGATGTGCCAGGCCATCGCACCCACACTGTCCAATACTCTCTGTCATCCCATGCCTCTCCCTGGCTAGAGGCAGGGCCCCTCTATCCCTGGTTATTATTCCTTTCCTGGGCATACCTAGTGGATATTCCTTCCAGGGGATCAGACAGATCATCCTCCCTTCTGTGATACCCTGCACCTTTACCATGGGAGGTTGAGGCTACCTTCATTTTAGCGCGGTTCCCTCGGTTAGCATTTCCCTCCTTGAGTTGATGGACCCGTGCTGCCAGGACAGAAGTGGGTTTCCCATCCCATTTTCCATGTCTTCCCCATGGTCTCACAGGAAGAACCACAGGTCAGCTCGTGGGGTGTACCCTCTCTCCCTAGCTGGGGGGTATTGGGTTCTAACTTTGGGGCCTGTGACTCGTTCTGGTGCCGCACTGATCTTCCTTATTTCCTCCATCCTCTCTCTCATCTCACCTCTCAACTCTCTCACTTCCTTCACCTGCTCTTGGACCTCTTGGAGCTCCTTGATCACAGCAAAGACATTGACCTGCATTGGGCCATTCATCATACGTTCAAAATTTCTGAGCTTGCTGGCAACAGAACCCACGGTGGTTATCAGCATTAATCATTGCAATGAAGGTGGTATATTGAGATGGCTTCAGGGTTGCCAGATTCCACAGCATCTGCCCTGTGCACCTGACCCTGACAGCATTGTCATGCTGTCCATACCTCCCAAAGAGTACCTCTAATACTGCCACTTCTCTCAGCTGCTGGATCCCTTCCTCAAGAGTTTTCCAGCGCATTCTATGGTGGTGCTCCTGCATTCTCTCTTTGTGGACAAACCTCTCTCTCACACTCATTAAAAGCCGGTCCCAGAGGGAAAAGAGGCCTTGCTCCCTTATGAATATCTGGTCCACACCTGAATCCTGGGCCAAGGATCCCAAATTCCTGGCCTCAGTTCCATGCAGTTGCACACCTGTTCCCGTAAGGTCCCAGACCCGGAGTAACCAAGTTGTAAAAGGCTCACGGCCTCGCCGTGCAATGTCTTTACGCAGGTTACGGAGACTGTCGTATGAGAGGGACTCTGTGACAATCTCAGCCTCTGGCTCCCTTGCTGGTTGTGAGGACCCTCCATTCTTATCCTTATTATCTAGGTGCTTTATTTTCATCTTAGTCTTCTTAGTTTTCACATGAACAATTGCTGCTGGGTATGATTGCCCGTGTGGTTCAGCTGGAACCTGCATGGCTGTAATGTTTGTGGGTTCCAGTGCAGCACCATCAGACTCTCCCTCTTTAAGAAAGGGGGAGGGTTTCTCACTAGCTGGGAAAATGTACTCCTTCAGCATCTGCCCATCTCCTTCACTAGTAACCCCCACCCAATGAGGGTGGTTCCTTTCTGAGGTGGGCTGTGGGGCAGGGTCAGGCTCTGGGGCAGCATCCCTATTTCCTGGGGTAGGTATCAGGGTTGTTATCCAAGCCAATCTCCCCGTATCTCTGAATGTTAAATAGAACAGGTTTAAAAGGCAGATCAGCAACACCAGCAACTGTATGATATCATTAGCATTTAAAGAGGATTTGAACCCTTTGAAAACTGTTGAAGTGGGCTTAAAAAACTGGGTGAAGGATTGGGAGAAAATTTCCCCTGCCATCATCTCCTCACAGTAAGCACCATTATTGAAGTAATCCCAAAACCCAAAATATTAAAAAAAAAAAAAAAGAAAAAAAAAAAAAAAAAAAGGAAAAAAAGGGATAGCTTTCAGTCCATGTGGCTGCCTTCCAGAGGAAGTTAAAAATCCATTAATTCCTCACCTTATCAACCCACAAAATGAACTGGATAACAGCTACACTAGCTTTAGTTGTAGGAGCCATATTTAGATTAGGGCCTGCAAATGGGAGATAACAGCTGTGACCACATGGGCCCAGAACCAGGGTAAGCTGGACAACAGGATGCCACCTAACACAAAAAAATCAGGTCACTCAAGAACTGTTATTCCTTTTCCACCCTTTCCTTTCTATGACTTCAGGCCCCACCATTGGTGCCAAAAACTGTCCTGGTTTGAAAAAGACAGGTGTGTGCAAGGGAAGAGCAGGGTCTTACCTTAAAACAGGGCCAATAAACCCCTCTGTCTGAATTAGTAAAACTTTGAAATTAAGGGGCTCTCAGGCAAAGATATGGGGATAGGAATAACAGTTCTTTACTAGTATATCTAACAAGATAAACAAAACAACAACAGCTATGAAATTAAGAACAAACAGAACAGTAACCCAGTTCCAGTCCTTCTCAGCCGCAGGCACCCTTCCCTGTGCTGCAGTTACCGGTGGTGGACAGGGGCAGGTCCCGCGCAGCTGCAGGGGCGCTGGGGGTGATGGCAGCGGTGTCCCAGGTGGGAAAGGGATGGAGGAGAGACTTTGCTCACAGCGTCGGTCCCAGTGCTCCAACAGGATGCTTGGAGATAGCAAGCTGAAGAGAGAAGATGTCCAAGCAGGGCAGCAGTGCAACAACAGAAGAGGCAGTTCCTGGTGTTGGGATGGCGGAGGTTGGGGTAGCAGCAGCAGCCTTCCTGCTCTGCCTACAAGAGCGAGCAAGTGAGCAACTGCCCCCCACTCTCCTTTACCTGCCTCTGATCACACGGTGTTCCTGCTCCTTCCTCCCCCACCCTGCAAGAGAAACCCTGAAAAAAGAAACAGGAAGTATCCTCCTCCTGTCACTAGCCATCAGTGCATCAGAAAAATTCTACAAACAGTGAGGAAAGGAAAAAAACCAATCCCCAACAAAGTATTTGCAAGTTCTCACAGGTCAGTCAGACAAAACAATCCTTTTCCAGCCCCAGGACCAAGGACACTGCTGTAGCTTCAGGCCCAAAATGTATAATTTATATAAAAAGTGCAAACAGCACTGAATTGGGGAGAGCAATCTGGGAGGATGGGACTGCATAACGTGGAGCTGGAATTGGAAAATTAACCCAAATATGTGAATGGATCAAAATTTATAAAAGTGTGAAAACTCATGACTCTGAGTCCAGCTTGGGTGTAGCTTCGGCTGGGCTGTCGTAGTGCCCAAGGTGAATTCTTGGAAGGCCTTTTAGTAAATCCCTGCTTTATTCCTTTAACTCTATCAAGAATCTGTTCAGGTCAGCCTCCTTAGGCATCAGAATGAAGGGGTACTTTAACAGTTAAATGAATTTATTTGGATTAGGAAGATGAGTATCCCGGCTGAGAACCCCTGGGATGAGACCTTGGGAAGGACGGACGGAAATCCCGGTGGGTGAAGCTGCTGACAGAGGGGGAGGTGGGACCCCCAGGAGGAGCCCCCAGCTCAGAGGGACCGGGACCCTGTGCCGGCAGCCGCGGCTGCCATGGCTCTGCCAGTGCCGGCGCTGTCATGGAGTGTGGGAGGTGTGACAGTGTCCCTGAGCCGACTGTCACAATGTGATGGAACTGACGGCTGGGATGTGTCTGAGCCCATTGTGACAGCGTGCCCGAAGACACTGTCGTGACATATCGGGAGTGACTACTGCCAGGCAGCTCCCCCAGCAGCTCCCGGGACTCACGGGATGTCCTGGAGCAGATATGGGATAGAGGGCAGGGGGTGGGTGCAGAAGCTCCAGAAGCTGGGAAGGGCAAATCCAAGGGATGGCAGAGATGGAATTGCTGCAGCCAAGAGGAGCCCGAGGCTGCGAGAGGAACAGCTCTGCAGGGAGGAAGGAGGGGCACGAGGGGCTCCGGAGATTCCCTGGCAGCCCGTGGGGGTCCCTGGGGAGCAGAGACCCCCCTGCAGCCCTGCAGGAGCCCCCGGCAGAGCAGGGAGTGCCCAAAGGGCTGTGAGCCCGTGAGAAGCCCCTGCTGGAGCACTTGGGACAGAGCTGCAGCCCATGGGAAGGACTCATGCTGGAGAAGTCCCTGGAGAAGGGTCTCCCATGGAAGGCAGGGACCCCACCTTGGCTGAGCAGTGGCAGAAACAACCTGTGCTGAACTGCCCAGGGCCCCATTTTCATTGCCTTTAGCTGATGGAGGGAAGAGGGAGAGCCTGGGAAGGAGTTTGTGCTGGGGAGGTGTTTAGAAGGGTTTACTTGACTTCTCCTTATCCTGCTCTGATCTTGCCAGCAATCAATTCACTGAATATCTCTGATTCCAAGAGTGTTTCTCCTGTGGCAGGATTTGATGAGTGATCTCTCCTGGTGCTTGTCTCAACCCAGGAACCCTTCATTCAATTTTCTCTCCCCGTTCAGATGCAAAAGACAGAGAGAAACCGGTGGGTGTGGAGGCATCCGGCCACTGCCAACCACAGCAAGGCAGGAAGGAGGAGGAGGGAAGTGAACAGGTTGTTGAGCAGATTGTTATCTGTGCAGCATTTCTGGGGTTCTCTCAGTCCCTTGCGGACAGGCACCAAATGATCAATTGCTGCATTTCCGGACTGGTTCCCTCACAGCTGCCCCTGCAGGGGGATTTCCAGCCAGACTTGCTCTGAAAACGATCAAAGGCCCTCGCAGAGCCACTGCTTAGGCCTCACACTGGGTTCTGAGCTTCTTGCAGGGCTGAGAAAACCACAGCCAGGCCTTTTTTTGGCCACAGAAAGAATTCTCACCTTCGCAGCAGCTCAAAAGCTGCGAGAATCAAAGCCAAGGGGGCGGGGGGAGCCTCAGGTCCTGGCTGCCACCTGGGGCTGGCCAGAGCAGGGCTGGCCAATGCCCATCCCTGTGCACTGGGGCTGGGCCATGGCTGGGCCCCACACTGGGATGGCCACTGGCTTCAAGGAGCAGGAGTTTGGGAGCTCCTTCCTGCCTGGGGCTCCATTCCCCAGCTGCTCTTGCTGGCTCAGATCCTGCAGGGGACGAGTGAGAATGGAGAAGTCTGGAACCCCTAGATTCACCATCCCCCAGGACTAGACCCTCTTGGGAAGGATGTGTCTCCCTGAGACAGGATCTCCTCAGGCAGGACCCCCTGGATGTGCCCCCCAGGACAGAACCCACCCCGTGTGACTCTCAGCACAAACAGCCTCTTCCTTCTGCTGCTGGGGAGAGAAAATCAAAGTGTTGGAGGGGGGCACAGCTGGACACCCAAATTCCCCACAGTCTCACCAACCCTCCCTGCAGACCCCTCAGCCCCTTTTGTCCCTCCCTGGGGTCCACCAAACCCATTCCCTGCCCAGGTCTTCCTCAGGCATTCTGAGCCAGGAACTGGGGGTGAGGGAGCATGGCACAAAGTGAAGAAAATAAGGAAAACAGAGAAATAAAGAGAGGAAAAAGTCAAGGGCAGGGAAGGGCACAGAAGGAGAGCAATGCAGGACCCCCATGTGATGCCTGCCCAGGAAATGAGCACTCGAGCATTGAGCCCTGGGTCACCCCAAAATCTGAGGCACCCTGTGAAGGAGCTGTGACTCCCTGGCACACTCAGCCACTGCCCATCCCTGGCACCCCCATTCCCCTGGGAAGCCAACAATGGAATCCTCATTCCTTATGTACCATCTCTCTGGGACCCCCATCCCTGAGATCCATCACATGGTCACAAATCCCTCGAGGGCACGTTGTTCTGGGACCATCATCCCTGAGTCTGAATCCACCCAATACTCGGGAGCCCCATTCCCATGGGACCCCATCCCTGGCACCCCAGTGCCCTGGACACCCATCCTTGGTGTCCACCCAAACCAAAACCCCTGCATCACCTCAGCCTCCAAATTCTGGCAAAATCCTGTCCCCAACATGTCCCACAATCATCCCCATGTCCCACAAGGTCCCCACCCTGCCCCCATCCTGTCCACACCCTGCCCCCACCAAGGGCCACCTACACATAAGGACAAGACGCCACCTCGCTTCCTGTCCCTTCATCCGAAGAGCCGCCAGCCAGGGGACAGGTGGCCACAGCAGCGAGTGACAGCCAGTGCCCATGGCCAGGGACACCTGGGATGGCCGGGAAGGTGGCGCTGCTCCTGTGGGGTGAGTGCCCAGGCACGGGCCTGACACCCTGGGGATGGGCCCTGGTGAGGCAGAGAGTGGTGGGGAGGGGGCACAAGGGGGGCTGTGGGGTCCCCTGAGGTCCCCAAGGCCAGCGGAGCCAGGGCATGGACCCCAGTGTGACCAGAGCCGTGGGGTGGCCGTGGGGACAGGAACAGGGGGACAGGAACAGGGGAACTGGGATGTGGGGATGGGAACAGGGGGACACAGATGTGGGGACAAGGATGTGGCAAAAGGAACCTTGGGGCTGGGGCAGCTGTGGGGACAGGGACAGGGAGGCAGGGATTCAGGGACAGGGACAAGGGCCACGTGTCCTATGCAGATGGGGCATGGGAACAGGTGCCATGGGAATGGGATGGCGGGCACAGGGCCATGAGGATGTGGCTGTGGGGACAGGTGCTGTAGGGCTGGTGGATGTGACCTGTGCATGCATGGGGTATCCACAGTGTCCCCATGTCCTGCCTCAGCCCAGGGTGACCGAGCTGTTCTTGTCCTCAAAACCTCTATGCTACAACAACGTCCCTGTATAAACAGTTTGGGGACAGACACTAACACACCAGGCCCCCCAGGTGCTGCTGTCTCCACTCGGCCACCCCCACCCAGCCCTGTCCCTTCTCCCTTCCAGCCCAGACCCTCGGCCTCGCTGGTGAGTCCTCAGGGGATGCCATGTTCCCGCCCCGCTGTCCCCAGCCCCGTGGTGGCCCTGGCAGGCTGGTGTCCCCTGTCACCCGCAGGTGCCCAGAGCACCCAGCTCCTGGTGGAGCCCCCCTGGACGCCGGCGGTGCTGTGGGACCGGGTGACACTGACCTGCCAGGGCTCGGGGACCGCCGGTGCCACCACCTGGTACAAGGGATGGGCTGCGCTGGTGGCAGGAGGGACATGACAGCTTCAGTGTCACCGAGAACGGCACCTACCAGTGTGAGAGACCCGGCAGTGGGATCAGCTCCCCCGTTGTGGTGTCAAATGGTGAGGGGGGCTCTGAAATGCTCAGGATGGTTCCCTGATAGGTCTGAGTGAGGTCCATTCCGTGGGTGGCCTCACACCCCTCTTGGGGCCAGAGCCTGTCCCCTGCACACAGAAACATCCCAGTGCATCCCAGCGCACCCCAATGTGGTGGGACCCCCGTGGGGACAGCTGTGCCACAGGGCTGCTCCTGGTGTACCTGGGGACCCTCCTGCGCAGTGGACACTGAACACCAGATGTCCACTGGTGCCATGGGCACCCACTTTGGACCTGTCTTGGGCTCCTCAGTGTGACGGGACCCTCCTGTCCCACAGAGCCGCTGGTGCTGCAGGTGCCAGCACGGGCACTGCTGGAGGGGGACACGGTGACACTGCGCTGCCGGGGCAGGCAGGACAGCCCTGTCACCAAGGTGCGATTTTACAAGGACGAGTGGGATCTGGGGGAGTCCCTCGGGGGCACCGAGCTGTCCCTCTCCCCGCTGGAGCTGCACAACAGCGGCCGATACCGCTGCGGGGGCTTGGTGGCCTCAGGAATGTCACTGTCAGCACCGGTGACAGTAACAGTGCACGGTGAGTACCCCCACGGCTGGAGCCCCCAATATCCTGACACCCCCAAAGCCCCTTCTCAGTGGACTCAGAGTCACAGTCCCCCGCTCCATCTCCTTCCCAGAGCTCAAGCCTGTCTTGGTGCTGGAGGGTCCCCCCGAGCTCACCGAGGGGTCCCCCCTCAATCTCAGCTGCCTCAGCACCCCCAGCCCCCTGCGGCCCCCAGCCCCCCTCCTGTACCGCTTCTACCGGGACGGGCAGTCGGTGGGGGGCCCGCAGGGGTCCCCGCAGCTCCTGGTGCCCGCCGTGGGGGTCTCCCACTCGGGGAATTACAGCTGCGAGGTGCGCTCCGAGGGGGGGGCCGTGCGGAAGAGCAGCGCCCGGCTCGGCGTCACGGTGCGCAGTGAGTGCGGGATGGGCACGGGGAGCTCCCACAGCCCTCCCAGGTCTCTCATCCCTGCTCAACCTTCTGCGTGCTGCCCTGCTTTTCCAGCTCTCTCCCTGGGACCTCCCATCGCCTTGCCTGGTGCCTGCATCCGTCACCAGGTCTTCTTCTCTGAGTGCCCCTCTCCATCTCTGAGGTCCCCCATTGTCCACAGGGGTCACCATCTCCGTCTGGGTGCGCAAAATCTTCCCTGTGGATCCCTTCAACCCTCTCCATGTGTCCCCTTGCTGTCCACCCTCACCTCACCCTCATCCCATCCTCACCACCCACCCCTGATCCATCACATGCCCTCATCCCACATCACACGATGACTTCCAGCACCATGGGGTCACTGTTCTGGGTGAAGGAGACCCTCTGTCTCCAGGTGTCACCGTGCAGACTCCCTCATCCCCCCACAGGAGGTGCCAGCCCCTCCCCTCTGCCTCAGCCCTGTCTGTGTCCCCACAGTGCCCGTGGCCAATGCCACCATCACCCCCGGTCCCCCGGCACTCCAGGTGCACCCAGGTGACCCCGTGACCCTGCGCTGCTCGGTGCAGGTGGGCTCAGCCCCTGTCACCTTCACCTGGCTGCATGATGGGCACGAGGTTGGCCCAGGGTCCCCTCCTGGAGCTTGGGGCCATCGATGTGGGACATTCGGGCACCTACCAGTGCGTGGCCACCAACCAGCTGGGACAGGACGGGCACCGCGTGTTCCAGGCACTCAGCCCAGAGCTGGCCCTGGAGGTGACACCACAGGGAACCACTGGACACCACTGGAGCACAGGTGGGATCACATGGGTACACCGGGGTGTTCAGGACCCCCGGGGTTCAGGGTGAACCCGCTGTGTCCCCCTCTGTCCCCTGCAGTGGCTGTGAATGTTGGCAGGACCCTCTTGTACCTGCTCCTGCTCCTGGCTGTCATCGGGGGCTGTCGCTGGTGGCACCACCAGGGTGGGTGACAATGTGGGGGGACATGGGGGTCCTGGAGTGAGGGGAAGACCCCAGAGTGGGAGCTGAGATCGGGCAGCACCCAGGGCCCCTGGGCTGAGGGAAACTGAGCCCACATTGACCTCCGCTGCAGGTCCAGGGATTTGTGGGGGGTGTTGGTTGGGCTCCATGGGAATCCCTGGGTGCGCTTTGAGGAACATTGAGGTGGCACTTGGAGCTCCTGCAGCATTTGGGGAGTTCATGGAGGGCCGTGCAAGCATGTTGAATGGATCTTTTTGGGACCATGGGGGAGTTTGGGGGATGCCCCTTCCTGCAGGGTTTGGAGTTCAGAGGTTCAGGGACTCTGGGAGCATTGGGGGCACTGTGGTGGTGCAGAAGTTCTGGGGGGTTCAGTGGTGCTTGGAGTGTCTGGGGGAAATCAGGGATGCAGTCAGGATTTGGGGGGGGTGGAGGGTGGGGTGGGTTCTGTGGGTGGTTGGAAATTCCAAGGTATCAGGAAGTTTCAGGGCTCCCGTGGTCCCCACAGTCACCCCCTCCCCTTTTCCTTGCAGCTTTCAGGAAGCCCCAGGACAGGTGAGTGGGGGCTTCCATCTGGGACTCCCCTTTTCCCAGACCCCACCCAGACCCCCCCTTATCCCCACAGAGGAATCCCCTGGAGGAGGGGGAAGTATTGGACCCCCACATCGTGGGCACTGAGATGGCAAGGTGTGAGTATGGGTTTGGGGACAGAGACATGTCACCCATGGGTGTCACCGTCACCCAGGTCCCCAAGCCCTGTGTCTTGCCCAGGGCCCCCCCGTTACATTCCCCAGGTGACCCTTGCAGAGCTGCTGGGACCCCACGGGTGACAGAGGGACCCCAGTGACATCTGCAACGGCGTGCTGTGACACTGGGGACACTGGGGGCACTGGAGGTCCCTGCCCCAGGGCACCCCCCTGTGTACCTACCCCCTCTGGCTCCATGGGTGCCCACTGTAGCAATGTGTTTGAACAGCTTAGGCCACAGTGTCCTCCAGCCAAACCATTTTTAGGTATTCTTATCATTCACTCTGGAATTTGTCAAGGCTCCTGAAACATAAATTGTGATAAATTGGGAAAGAAGAAGCTGAAAAACAGAATACCAAGACTGCAAAAACTGAGATAAAGAAGGGCCTGGAAGCACTGGACTGTAAGCAATCATATTTCCTGAGAGGTGCGAGCAGAGCGCGTGGACAAGACAGAGGCACCAATCAAGTACTGTGTGATCCCGTGGACAGTAGTTTTGGAATGTATCAGTAGAGGATAATGTAAACAATAAAGAGGTTTCTGCTTAATCACACTGGTTAGTTGTTCAGAAGTCCTGAGATCCTGCATGTTGGTGACTCCACGACATGATTAACACCGTGATAACGAAGCAGAGCATCGCACCCTTTGGACTCTGCAGAGCCCTGTGGAGTGAACAGGGGAGGCCCGGGTGGAGACCGGCGCTGCAGGACCGCGCTGGGGGAGTCGGGGGCGGCTCCAAGGAGTACGGGAGAAAGAAATGTCCCGGGAAAAAGGCTCCGGAAAAATTATGTGCCCTGCAGCAGGGACACGGGGAAAGGTGAGCAGCTGGGGCTGGAAGGATGGGAAAGGCACTGCCAAAAGAACAGGCCACGCTGAATGTCCTCCAGCTTATTCTCTCTGAGAGAGCAGTGAAGTATGACCTGGAGCTGTTAAAAAGACTCTTGTGATGGGGTCAGGAAAGAGGATTTTTTGCCGCGCCCAGGAGTGTTTTTGAAACCCTGGAGTGGGAAAGGCTGGGAATAACGCTCTGGGGTGCCATAATCATGGGTCGAAAGAAACCAAAGACTTAGAAACAGAATATACAAAGTAGCCAAAGGCTACGGCTACGGCCGTTAGATGGCAAGAAACAAGTAAAAGGTTACAAATTGGAAAATATATCGCGCCGTTGAGCGTAGGAGCATGAACGAGTTGTGGGGACAGCGGTCTCAAGAGCCATGGTGAGGGAACAACCGAGAGCCGGAAACAAAAAAAAACAAAAACAAGAAAAAAAAAAAGAAAAAAAAAAAAAATTGTGCCCGAGGAGACGCGGGGCACGGTCTGGAGAATTAGGGAACATATGAGCAAAGCAGCGGTGGAACCGCGGTCTGGATTCGTGGGGGGATACGGCCAGCGAGCCGGGGAGACAGCGGCCACAGAGCATGACATGGTAGCCACAAAATCGCTACCGACATGGTATAAAAAATTAAAATTACAGACCGCTGGCTTTGTATCTGTTTCGCTTTCCATCGTTCCACGAACGATGGAAAGATTGCCTTTGAAGTCCGTTTTTTATGTTGAAAAGATTGCTAGAAAATGTTATAGTCGCTTTTGACGCTGCTTTTAATCCAGCCATGTGCAGACGCATGGAGAGGGACAAAGAAACCAGGATCCGGAATTTAATTGCGTGCTCTTGCAAATAACTGGGGCGCGGTTTCGTTCCCGCAGCCGCTGCCGCCCTCTGGGAGCCGCGGCGGTGCCGCAGCAGCGTCCGGGTGAGTCTTGTGCTCCAGAGCCCCCGAAGCTGCGCCTGGCCGCGGCTTTGCGCGGGGTGTGCGGCTCTGGAGCTGCTGGGGCCGGCCGGCATTTCTGCGGCACGGCTCCTTTCCGGAGCTGGGGGCTCCGCTCGCCTTCCCTCGTGGGCTCGGGCCGCGGCTTCTCGGCGGAGCCGGCGGCTCTGCTGGGGCGGGGGGTGCGGGTGCTTTGTGCCTTTCTAGCCTTGTTCTGCCTTCGTTTTCTCTCCCTACTGTGTGCAGTTTTAGGGTTTGGTTTTTACTGCCTTTTCCCCTCCTCTTTTTCCCCGCGTGTTTGGTGGTGCAGCAGCCCCGGGAGGGCTGTGCCGGGCTCGGTTCGGGCTCGGTTCTGGCTCGGTGCCGTGGCGGCTCCGCACGGCTTCCACCGCCACCCGCTCGTTCCAAATGTGGGGATCTAACCCCTATAAATATAGATGCCATATAGCAAAAGTTTCTTTTTCCCTTCCCCGCGCGGCGGCATTCCCTCCTCTCCCCCCGTTCTCGGGGGTCTCCCGTTTTCCCTGCGGGGTCCCGGAGCTGCCGCCGCCGTCTGCTGCCCGACTGCTGAGCCACCTCTCTTTACCAGAGCCCACAGGCGGCTGTGTCTTCAAATCCTTTCTAGCAGAAACAAAATAAAACAGAACAGAACAAAACAAAAAGAAGTGGAAAGGGTGATTTTTAAATTGTTTTACTGGAGGAATTCAAAACTATCTGTGTGTACTGTGGCACAGTTATAATGGTATTGGCTTTTACTATAATAAATAGAAATTTATGTACCAAACAATATTTACAGGCAGATAATGTTTCTGCCCCCTTAATTCGGGGGTCCCTCTCTTCACGAATGTTTTCAATTAAACGCCAGTAGAACAACAGTTAATATTTAAGCCAAGGCCGAAAATCCTTTTTGCCATAAAACATGTGCCAACATTTTGATTGTGTATACCTCTTTCGTAATTTAAGAATGATTAAAGCCATACTTTGGAAAATCCTAATAAGAGCTATACTTAATAATTGCAATTACCATGATCTACGCTCAAATCCAAGTTGTGTTGAATCACAACATACTTCTCACATCCTTTTTAATCCCTCCAGTAAAATCATCCTGTTCACAGATCATTCGACCATTTTAGTGCCTTTTCTATTAACAGCATTAGAGTAAATTACATCTAGAACTTGTACAACATGTTGGTTTCTATTCCTGTTAAGGGCCAATATTGTAATGCCCACTTACGTTCTGTTAAGACTAAGGCTAAGTTCTATTAAGTCAATTCTGTTCAATTTAATTTCTGTTAAGTTGTAGTATCACTAAGTTCCAGTTTTATTTTGATCACGTTATGTTTGGTATTAATACCAATTAACTGAGTTTTTTAAGTGTGCTTTTTGTCCTACTGAAGTGATAATTAAGAATAAATGGGATCTTTTCATTTTGCTAAACAAGACTCTGTGTCTTGATTCACTTCTATCTCAAAGGAAAGGTCTGCTAAAACATTATTGATTTCATAGTGTAAATTTACCCATTTTGTAATAGGCATAATTCATAAGATATTAATGTTGGATTTATAGCTGGCATTTTCATATATTTTAACATCTCTTGGTGTAATTCTCTATGAGATGTGTCATTTTCAGGATCTTTTCTTTTTCTTCTTTATTTGCATATGCATTTCCTTTATCCAGGCTACCTCTCTGTTGTCTCATGATTGTCAGTATTTTCAGAATTCCGAGAAACAATATCTGAGCTTCGTTGAAAACCTCCTCTAAACAGATGATCTTGTGGTCCTTGTGAGAGAGGATGAAGCACAGAGAGCCTTTCAGCCAGGACTGTGACTTATAGTGGTGTTTATCAGTCACCCACTGGGGATGCTGTGGGTGAGGGCATCCAGAGCCAGAGGGTCCCAGCCACCCAGAACCGTGACCTGCAGTGGTGGGGCTGTGACCTGGGGTGGGATGGGGATGCCGTGGCTGAGGTCACCCCCAGCCCGAGGGTCCCGCTCACCCAGCATGGTGACATTCAGGGGGATACACTCGGCCATGCTGTCCCCACTGGTAGTGGCTGCTGCCATTGTCCCCAGCGTGCCTCAGCTCAAGGCCGCAGCCAGTGCCCAGTGGTGTCCCTGAGCCCTCCCTGGTGCCAGGAGAAGGACAGGGGACATTTGGCCCATGCACAGCTCAGCACCAGGCGGTCCCTCAGTGCCACCTGTGCCCCAGGGCTCTGAACTGACAGGGACACCCCTGAGAGCAGGAACCCTGTGGGGACATGGGTGGGATGGGGGATCTGGGAAGGGTGAGAGATATGGGGAGTGGCAGGAGGGGAATACGGTGGGGTGGGAGGAGACCCCGTTGAGGGAGAAGTGGACCCAGAGTGGGGTGGAGTTGAGACAGGCAGAGGTGAGGGACAGGGATGAGATAGGACAGAGGGGACCCAGGGATGGATGTGGGGTGGCTCAGAGAGCAATGAGGGGAGCTCAGGGAGGGGTGGAAGCAAGCCAAGTAGGGAAGGGACAGCAGAGGATGGAGCTGGGAACGCAGAAGGGGTATGGGATGCCAGGCAGGAATGGGGGGCCTGGAGAGGAACAAGGACAAAGATGGAGGGAACCAAGATGGACATGGGAAGGTCTGGGTGACCCAGGGATGGACGGAAGGAGGGAGGAGGGACCCAGGCACTGGTGGAAGAAAGCTGGGAAGGTGCTGGGGTTTCGCATCCCCATTCCCACATTCACCATGTACTGTCACTGTCACTGTCACCAGTGCTGACTTCTCCCAGCACGGTGATGGCCCAGAGCTCACCCAGCCCCCGCAGCGATAGCAGCCACTGTGGTGCAGCTGCAGGGGGGGACAAGGACAGCTCGGTCCCACAGAGGGGCCCCCCAGATCCTTGTCCCTGTGGTAAAACCGTACTCCAGTGACTGTGCCATCCTGCCAGCCCTGGCAGCGCAGTGTCACCGTGTCCCCCTCCCGCAGCGCCCGTGCCGGCAGCTGCAGCACAAGGCGCTCTGTGGAACAGGAAGGACCTGTCACATCTGGGGAGTCTGTGGGATCCCAAAGGCTTTGGGAGCACCAGGGTCCCCCATTGCAACAGGGCATCTCAGTGCACTGGCATGCTGTCCTGGTTTAGAACAAATTAGGAGAAGAATCTCCAAGAGGAGCTCCCTAAGAAACAAACTCCCCAAACTCCTCCCCCTCCCCCCACCGGGTTCGGGAAGGATTTCCTCAGGGGAAAAGTGGAAAAAACTTGTTTATTTAGCAAACACACAGGGAAAAAAAGCACTCCCCAACACACAGATGAAAAAAAGCAGCCAAGAGTGACGCAGGAAAAACTTCACCCATCCAAGTAGATGATCAGGCTCGGAATGTCTCCAGCGCTGGGAAGGGCAGAAACGCAAATTTCTTGTCACGAACAGACGTCCAGGGATTTTCTTGATGTCCAGTGGTATTCCTAGCTAATAAGGAAAAATAAAGCGAAGCAAAAAAGGGAAGGGGGAAAAGCGAGCAAGCAGCAAAAGCAAACTACCGAGCCAAAAGCCGAGCAGCAGCAGCAGCAGGGCAGAGCGAGGGGGGCTTGCCAGCAGGCAGGCGGCAGCCACTAGAGCCCGGGGGGGAGGGACGCTGCCTGGCTAGACAAAACAAACCCTCCAGGCATGAGCAACACACACGATTTGGGGATACAGAGCACTGCAACGTCACCCCAGGACAGATGCTCTGGAATGTCCCCGTGTGCAGGGGACAGGCTCTGGTCACATGAGCGGTGTGACCCGGGAATGGAGCCCACCCAGACTCTCGGGGACCCCAAGGGTGCCAGGGCAAACATCCCCGCTCACCATTTAACACCCTCACAGAGGGGCTGAGCCCAGTGCCAGGTCTGCCACACGTGTATGTTCACTCTCGGTGACAGTGAAGCGCTCGGGTCCCTTCTTCCACCAGAGCCACCCACCCTTGTACCAGGAGGTGGCACCGGCGGTCCCCGAGCCCTGGCAGGTCAGTGTCACCCGGTCCCACAGCACCACCGGCGTCCAGGGGGGCTCCACCAGGAGCTGGGTGCTCTGGGCACCTGTGGGTGACAGGGGACACCAGCCTGCCAGGGCCACCACGGGGCTGGGGACAGCAGGTTGGGGACATGGCATCCCCTGAGGACTCACCAGCGAGGCCGAGGGTCTGGGCTGGAAGGGAGAAGGGACAGGGCTGGGTGGGGGTGGCAGCAGCACAGGGACACAGAGTGTGGTGTCTGTCCTCAAACTGTCCTTGTGTGGCACAGATCCCTCAGGGACAGGGAAACCAAAGTCACCCCATGCTCCAGCAGGACATGGGGGCACGCTGGGCACCCCAGAATTGGGGATGCCATGGCCACCCCATGCTGGCACAGGTCATCTCTAACAGCTCCATGATGCCTCCCCAAATCCCTGTCCCACTATTATTGTCCCCACGCTCCTGTCCCCTCTCCTGTCCCTAGGCCACTCCACAACCCCAGTCAACTCATACACTGGCTCTATTGGCCTTGGGGACCTCAGGGGACCCCACAGCCCCCCTGTGCCCCCTCCCCACCACTCTCTGCCTCACCAGGGCCCATCCCCAGGGTGTCAGGCCCGTGCCCAGGGCACTCACCCCACAGGAGCAGCGCCACCTTCCCGGCCATCCCGGTGTCCCCGGCCATGGGCACTGGCTGTCACTCGCTGCTGTGGCCACCTGTCCCCTGGCTGGCAGCTCTTTGGATGAAGGGACAGGAAGCAAGGTCAGGTCTCATCTCATTGTGTAGGTGGCCCTTGGTGGGGGCAGGGTGGCCACAGGCAGGGGACAGGCTGTGGGCAGGGTGGGGACAGGCTGGGGACAAGGCTGGGTGGCACAAGTGGGACATGGAGTTCCCATGAGTGGAAGTCTCAGAGGGTGTAGGGAGCCAGGGATTGGTATCCAGAGGAATGGGTGTCCTGAGGAGTGGGATTCACCAGAGTTGGGACGACTCAGAGATGGGAGTCCCAGGGCCACGGGGGCTGCAGGGATTTGGGGTCATGGATGGAGGTCCCAGAGAAGAGGGTGCCAGGGGAATTAGGGGTCCTGGGAGAATCAAGGTTCTCAGGAAAGGGGGATTGTAAGGGCTGGAATCTGAGGGAAAGGGTTCCTTGCTAATGGGGGTCCTGGCCCATGGAGACCCTGGGGAATGGTAGTCCTGGGATGGGGGTCCCAGGGAAGGGGGGGTCATAATGAATTGTGGTCTCTTTATTGGATTCCCAGTGGAATGGGGGTGCCAGGGATGGACAGCGTCTGGGTGGGCCCATGGGTCACAGCTCCTTCCCTGGGTGCTTCAGTTGTTGTGGAGACCCAGGGCTCAGTGCTGTCCCCCACGGTGTCCATGTTTTGGGGGTCACCCAAACCCCAAAGGCAGATTCCAAGGGGCTCTTGGTCTGTGCCTCCCCCATGGCCTCCCCACACCCAGAGGCTTTTTCCTCCCTTCATTTCAATTTCCTTCTTTTAATTCCTCAATTTCACAATCCCTGCAGTCTGTGCCTTGGTGATCCTGGGGGACACCTGAGCAGGCAATGGGTTGGGGGGAACCCCAGGGTAGGAGATAAGGGGGTAGAGGGGTGCAGGGACAGTTGAGGAGGCTGTGGGGGACAGAGCTGTTGGCCTGTGGCCCTCCCCCACACACTTTCATGTTCTCTCTCCTGCAGCAGAAGGAAGAGGTCCTGTCCTGGGGGATGGTGGCTCTGGGGATTCTGGACTTCTCCATTCTCACTCCTCCCCTGCAGGATCTGAGCAGACAAGAGCAGTTGGGGAATGGAGCCCCAGGCAGGAAGGAGCTCCCAAACTCCTGCTCCTTGAAGCCAGTGGCCATCCCAGTGTGGGGCCCAGCCATGGCCCACAGTGCACAGGGATGGGCATTGGCCAGCCCTGCTCTGGCCAGCCCCAGGTGGCAGCCAGGACCTGAGGCTCCCCCGCCCCCTTGCCTTTGATTCTCGCAGCTTTTGAGCTGCTGCAAAGGTGAGAATTCTTTCTGTGGCCAAAAAAGGCCTGGCTGTGGTTTGCTCAGCCCTGCAAGAAGCACAAAAGCCAGTGTGAGCCCGTGCAGTGGCTCTGCGAGGGCCTTTGATGGTTTTCAGAGCAGGGCTGGCTGGAAATCCCCCTGCAGGGGCAGCTGTGAGGGAACCAGTCCGGAAATGCAGCAATTGATCTTTTGGTGCCTGTCCCCAAGGGACTGAGAGAGCCCCAGGACTGCTGCAATGACAATCTGCTCAACAACCTGACCGGGACCCTCCTCCTTCCTGTCTCAAACCTGCACCCCTTTGGAACCTCCTGGGGAGAATGTTTGGGCTGCCAGACAAGAGGGAAAAGTGTGGAAATATCGAGCAGGGGCTCTGCCCTTGGCCGTGGTGGGGCTGTGGGGAATGACCCTGTCTGCATTGCTGATGTCCCCAAAGCTGCTCCATCTCTGCTCTCCTCACCTGCACAGGGCACAGGGAATAGCCAGGGCTCTGCCCCACCCTTGCCCCTGCACCCTGGGGCTCCCCAGTTTGGTCCCTGTAAGAGCCTAAAATGAGGGATGCGAACTCCAGGCGGGCTCTTTAAAATGCTGTTTATTGTATTCAAATGATGCAGCAATTCACGGGTAGTGGGTGACAAGAACTGAGCCCTGTGGTTTTTCTGAAAGCTTCTTCTAGTTCCAGTTACAATGCATTATATACTTTTCATTACAGAGCATCTTGAAACATGATAACCAATCAATACCTTTACTGTTACCTATAGTCTACCACAACTACTCACATTATCATATTCATGTTACTATTTTCCAAGCACAAAAACTTAGTATGGTAGAGTTTAAGCTAGAAGTTGTTTTTCAGTTTTCTTGCAGTGGAAAATTCTGAGATCGTATCTCTACTTCCAGAATGGCATTTTTCTTTGTCTGTGAAAATCTTTCTGCTCTGTAAAAACATTTGTTTGAGGTGGATTTATCCTTTGCTCTAAGTCATAAAAGCCCCTTCCAACTCACTTGCTCTTTGCCTTCTTAGTTACCCAGTCAGACTGGCTCAGCAATTCTTTTCCTCTACAACAAAACATGCTATCATTTCTATACCTTCTTCAGATTCTACATTCAAAGATGTTTCTGTTATACATACATATCTGTGAGGCTTTCCTGTCAAATCCTTCTCCTTCCCAGTGCGGTCCCTGTCCCTCCATCCCGGCCCCTCGCACCCGGTGCCCCCCGACCCCTCCGGCCGCGCCCCCGACAGCGCCGGCCCCGGCAGAGGCTCCGGAGCTCCTGGGGGATGAGACGTTCCCCGGCAGCGCCGGCTGAGCCGGGCCCGGCTCCCTCACGCCGTCCTTGCCAGCAGCACTCGGGCTCCAGCAGCCCGGGCTGATCCTTCGGGATGCCCCGTCCGCTCCGGAGCGCTGCCCTTTGTCGGGAACAAGCCCAGGAGCGCCGAATCATCCCCAAGGCCGGTTCTGGGACCTCCTCTGAGGCTGTGCCTGAGCCCTGAGCGGCTTTGGAGCCCCATGGGTGTCACTGCTCTGTCCCAAAATCTCAGTGCAGCAGCAATGTCAAGGGGTGCCCCACCATGTCCCGGTCCCCTGGGCCTCACCTGAGCACCCGGAGTGGAGTTCCCGGCGCTCCTGCTCCATCTGCATGGCCAGGTGCTGTTCCCGTGGGGCACCTGCTCCAGCCGCTCCTGCCTCAGCAGCTGCTCCAGCTGCTCCTGCCTCAGCAGCTGCTCCAGCTCAGCATTCCTGGCCGGCCAGCGTGAAGCACCGGCCACAGCTACAGGCACTGAACAATGCCCAGCACTCGTAAAAAGCTTCAGAAAACCTTCCCGGCAGCCAAACCAGTTCCTTCTGAGTAGAGATGGGGGCATCTGAGCCCCAAAATGTGTCCAATGCTGGCGCAGCTGCCCAAAGTCCCCAGGAGAGGCAGCAGAGCTGGGTGTTTGTGCACAGGGATGGTTTAGCAGCACGGCTGAACTTCAGGAATCCCAGCCCTAATTACAAAAGCTCATTAAGGGTATGCTCCTACTCCCTATCCTCCTCCTCCTCCTGCTCCTCCTCTTCCTCCTTCTCTTCCTCCTTCTCCTCTTCCCCGTGAGGTTGCTGTGTCGGGACCAGCAGTGCCCCAGGATGAGCAGCAGCTCCAAACGTGCTGTGGAGCCCCTGAGGAGCCCTGGCAGTGTCAGCAAGGAGCACCTGCCTTCCTCAACACCCCCGGGGAATTCAACATTCCCAGAGCTGCTGTGCCAGGGCTGAAGGAGGAAAAGGCAGTGAAAGGCTGAGGGTTTTCAGGAATTGTGGTGGAAAGGCACAAGAGGTGCTGCTGTAGGCCTGAGACCTGCCTGGGGTTCGGCGCTGCCTTCCTTGCGTTCCCATCAGGGAGAGCGGTCGCGGGTGTTGCGCAGGGTGTGTGCCTGGGCCGGGACACTGCTACGCTGCCACCGGGCACCAGGATCCAAGCTGCTGCCTTCGTCTCTTCTGCCCGGGCGCTGCCGGTGCTGGTGCCGGGACTGATTGGTGCAAAGTGTGAGTTTGCCAAAGGAGCCGCCATGGCCCCTGAGGGGTTGGAGCTGGCACCGGGGCGCCCCCTGCTGGCCGGGAGTGCTCCCTGCAGCGCCCCCTGCTGGCCGGGAGTGCTCCCTGCAGCGCCCCCTGCTGGCCGGGAGTGCTCCCTGCAGCGCCCCCTGCTGGCCGGGAGTGCTCCCTGCAGCGCCCCCTGATGACCGTGGCCATATCTGCACCAAAAATGAACAAACAGCCCTGAGCGCGTTGGAAATTTCTATTCTTGGCTTGCTGTTTATTCTGTTGTGTTCTGTAAATTTCCTAGCATTTATCTGTTCTATCTTTTCTTACAATTTTCCCTGGAAGCCCCATAATTGTCTGTTATAACATTTTGAGGGATGGGTCCTCTTTCCATTCCAGGAAGGTTCCTGCTTTCCTTCGCAGAGGTTTCTCTTTCAAACCAAGACAGTTTCCAACTCCTGTTGGATTCCAGTGTTCCAGTGTTCCAGATGAGGCAGACACTCCAAGAGCAGACAGGGTCAGACACTTGGCCACCTCATGCTCTGCCTTTTTATCCCTTGGGCCACCAAATGCCCTCTCCCAAGGTGGGACTCCTGATCACTCAGCCACTCAGGAACTGGGTTCGGCAGAGCATCCCACTCTCCCCAGTGTGCCATGGCTGACAGACTGACTGACACACGGGGCCCTGTGTCACTGAAAAGCAAGGCCTGGCCCAGCCCTGTCACACACAGGTGTTCCAAAGTGTCTCGAGATCCAACTTTTCCTGACACTGACACCCCACCCTGTGCCATGGCCTGAACCTGACTGCCTTGGAAAACAGGGAGGCTGAAGAAAGCCCTCAGGGCCTTTGTGACATTATCATGTGGGGACCACGGCACAGGAGGGGTTTGAGACAGGGGAGAAGGAATCCAGAACACTGGTGTGTAATGACAGCCCAAAATTGGAGAATCCCATTCCTAAAGCCTGACAGAGCTAAACAAAGAAGCAACATCTCTGCCAGTTGAACCAAAAAGATGCATTTTGGTGCCAATAAGAGGGCAATGAGTCCTGTGCTTCCCCAGGCACTGGGAGGAGAGATGAGGAGCTGTGGGTGTATTGGGAGTGCTGATAGGGGCATTGCAGAGCCACTAGCAGTACAGGGGTACTGGGAGAGAGAATGGGAGCCACCTGGATCTACTGGGAGCAATGGAGGGGCACTGGGAGGAGAAATAGGGAGCCCTTGTGAGTACAGGGAGCACAATGTGGAGAGAATGGGGACATTTCTAAGGGTCCTGTGAGTATTTGGATGTGGAATGGGGAACCACTGGTGGTAGTGGGAGGGGTGTGGGGAAGCCCTTGGGGGTTCAGGGGGCGTGGGGAGCTCTGGGTGCCCTGTGCAGCCTCACATGTGACCCCCCATTGTGCCCACCTCTACGTGAATGTTTGACACCCACAGGAGCAGTGGAAGGGAAACACACGTGTGGCTGCCCATGGGTGGGGTCCCCCAGTGTGCCAAGAGTCCCCCAGTGCCTGCAGTACTCCAAGTGCCCAGCCTTGCCCTGAGTGTCACAGCACATTCCCATAGATGTCCCCGTATGTCCGTTGTCGCCCATGGGTTGCTGGCAGCTCTGCGTAGGTCATCTGGGGATCCTGGAGTGTGGTGGCACGTGGGGACACTGTGAGAGACACTGGCTGTGGCATCTGGGCAGGGGGACACTCATGGGTGACGTGTCCCTCTGCGTGTGTCCCAGCCCGGACTCACCCCCCATCTGCTTGGTGCTCACGACGTGGGTGTACAGCACCTCCCCCTCCTCTGGGGGGGCCAGGGGCTCTGGGGGGGGCCCTGAGGGATTAAAGGGGATGAGTGGAAGGGAATGGGAGGTCTTGGGGGTTGGGGTCAAAGGCCAGAGTGTGCTTGGAGCATCACACTCACCTTTCCTGCTGCTTCCTGGCAGCTGCAAAGGAAAAAGGGGAGGGGTAACTGTGGGGTACCCTGGGCCCAGACCCCTCTCAGGACTCCTCAAAGTCCACTGCATCCTCAATTTTCCCCAGGACCCCTGAGCACCTCTGGTGCCCCCCAGAATCCCTGAATCATCCCAGTGCTCTAGGCTGCCTAAGCCCCCCTGAAGCTCAAGCCTGGCTGGGAGGGAGACCCTCCAAATTCCTCCAGGATCACTGAAAGAACCCCCAAAATCCCTGCAAGGCTTCCAGCACCACCCCGAATCATTTAGGGCCCTGAGCAAAGGTCTTGAGTTCTCCGCATAGCCCTCGTCAGAGGCTGTGGGTGTCACCCCATCACCTCCTCATTTTGGTGGCCCCCAAGCTCACCGGGGCCTCCATTGTCCCCATTGTCACCCACCCATGTTGTTCCACCGGTGCCAACTGACAGCTCCACCCACAAGCAGGACCAGGAAGAGGAGGGACCCGCCAAGGCCTGCGGCCACTGGTGGTGACAGAAGGGACACATCAGGGTCACCTCTCACTGCAGGGGTCCTGCAATCCCAATGACCCCGTGTGACCCCACCTGTGATCCAGTGGTGTCCAGTGGTTCCCTGTGGTGTCACCTCCAGGGCCAGCTCTGGGCTGAGTGCCCAGAACACGCGGTGCCAGTCCTGTCCCAGCTGGTTGGTGGCCACGCACTGGTAGGTGCCCGAATGTCCCACATCGACGGCCCCAAGCTCCAGGAGGGGACCCTGGCCAACCTCCTGCCCATCATGCAGCCAGGTGAAGGTGACAGGGGCTGAGCCCACCTGCACCGAGCAGCGCAGGGTCACGGGGTCACCTGGGTGCACCTGGAGAGCCGGGGGACCGGGGGTGATGGTGGCATTGGCCACGGGCACTGTGGGGACACAGACAGGGCTGAGGCCAAGGACAGGGGCTGGCACCTGCTAGGGAGAAGGAGCCAGAGTGGGGGATAAGGTTGGGATGGGTAGGAAGGGGATGCCATGGGCAGAGTCACTCCTAGCCCGGGGGTCCCTCTCACCCAAGATGGTGACATTCAGGAGGACACGGTCAGCCACGGTGTCACCACGCATACTAGCCCCTATTTTGGTGCCACAGGTCCAAGTGAGGGTCGGTGCCCAGTCTTGTCCCCAAGCCCCCCCGCTCGAGAAGGACAGGGGACCTGTCCTTATGGCCACCGTTCAGCTCAGCACCAGGCGGTCCCCTAGTGCCATCTGTCCCCCGGGGGTCTGCGCACACAGTGACACCCCTGAGAGCGGGACCCCTGCGGGGTGACACAGGAGGGACTGGGGACATGGGAGGAATAGGGGACACCAGGAAGCAGTGAGCGATTCGGGGAGGGGGAGGATCTAAGAGGGGTGTCGGGATCCCAGTGAGGAAGAAGACGGTGGGGAGGCTTGGAACGGGGTGGAAGTGACCTCAGGGACGGATGGGATATTCAGAGAGGGGACACCAGGAAAGGATTGAAGGGAAGATTTTGGGTGCCCTGACAGGGATGGTGACCTATTGACAATGCAGGAACCTCAGATAGACACAGTTGCACTCAGGAAGGGGCTGAGGGGACCTGATGAGGGATGCAGGCACCAGGAGAGGCGATGCAGGGACCCAGGGAGAGAGCTGAGAAAGCAGGGCAGCACGCAGAGGGTTGAACAGGGATGGGAGACCTGGGAGGGCTGTGGGGGCTCCCCGTGCCCATCCCGCACTCACTGCGCACCGTGACGCCGAGCCGGGCGCTGCTCTTCCGCACGGCCCCCCCCCTCGGAGCGCACCTCGCAGCTGTAATTCCCCGAGTGGGAGACCCCCACGGCGGGCACCAGGAGCTGCGGGGACCCCTGCGGGCCCCCCACCGACTGCCCGTCCCGGTAGAAGCGGTACAGGAGGGGGGCTGGGGGCCGCAGGGGGCTGGGGGTGCTGAGGCAGCTGAGATTGAGGGGGGACCCCTCGGTGAGCTCGGGGGGACCCTCCAGCACCGGCACCGTGAAGAGCTCTGGGAAAGAGATGGGCGTGGGGTCTGTGACTCTGAGTCCACTGAGAAGTGGCTTTGAGGATGTCAGGATATTCGAATTCAAGCAGTGGGGATGCTCACCATTGACTGTCACTGTCACCGGCGCGGAAAGTGACATTCCTGAGGCCACCAAGCCACCGCAGCGGTATCGGCCGCTTTTGTGCAGCTGCAGAGGAGACAGGGACAGCTCGGTGCCCCCGAGGGACTCCCCTAGATCCCGCTCGTCCTTGTAAAATCGCACCTTGGTGACAGGGCTGTCCTGCCGGCCCCGGCAGCGCAGTGTCACCGTGTCCCCCTCCAGCAGTGCCCGTGCTGGGCCCTGCAGCACCAGCGGCTCTGTGGGACAGGAGGGTCCAGTCACACTGAAGAGCCCGAGACAGGTCCAAAGTGGGTGCCCATGGCACCGGGGACATCTGGGTGGAGTGTCCACTGCACGGGAGGGTCATCGGGACACCAGGAACAAACAGCTCTGTGACACAGCTGTCTCCACGGGGGTCCCACCACACTGGGATGCACTGGGATGTCCCTGTGTTCAGGGGACAGGCTCTCGCCACACGAGGGCTGTGAAGCCAGCCACAGAGTGGAGCCCACCCCGACCTATCAGGGAACCACCCTGAGCGTTTCAGATCCCCCCTCACCATTTGACACCATCATGGGGGAGCTGATCCTGGTCCCGGGTCTGTGACACTTGTAGGTGCCACTCTCTGTGACAGTGAAGCTGCTGTCGTCGCTCCTTCCACCAGCGCCGCCCGTCCTTGTACCAGGTGGTGGCAGCGGCGGTCCCCGAGCCCTGGCAGGTCAGTGTCACCCGGTCCCACAGCACCTGCCTGGCGTCCAGGGGGGCTCCACCAGGAGCTGGGTGCTCTGGGCACCTGCGGGTGACAGGGGACACCAGCCTGCCAGGGCCACCACGGGGCTGGGGACAGCGGGGGGGGGACATGGCATCCCCTGAGGACTCACCAGCGAGGCCGAGGGTCTGGGCTGGAAGGGAGAAGGGACAGGTCTGGGTGGGGTGGCCCCGTTGGGAGAGTGGCACCCAGGATCAGGGTGCGGGGCTGTCCTCAAAATGTCCCCTTGAGGACACCCTCTTGTAGGAAAGTGCACGGTCCCCAACAGGTCTGCAGAGGCTCCCAGGGCAGAGCTCTGTTTCACTTGTCTGGGTGGCACAGGCACGTCTGGAATGGGGTCAACGTGGCCATCTCGTGCTGGCACAGGTCACCCCCACCAGCCCTGTGGGCCCCTCCCCACGGTGCATCCCCTCTGTCCCTTTCCCCAGAGATGCCCCAGCTGCATGCAGCCAAACCCCACATCCCTGTCCCTGAATTCCTGTCCCCCATCTCTGTCTCAACATCCCTCTCCCAGTCCCAGTTCCATTGTTCCTGTCCCTAGGGCCATCCCAAAAACCTGGTCACACTGAGGGGCTACTGGCTCTGTCCCCCACTGGCTCTGCTGGCCTTGGGGACCTCAGGGGACCCCGCAGCCCCCCTGTGCCCCCTCCCCACCACTCTGTGCCTCACCAGGGCCCATCCCCAGGGTGTCAGGCCCGTGCCCAGGGCACTCACCCCACAGGAGCAGCGCCACCTTCCCGGCCATCCCAGTGTCCCTGGCCATGGGCACTGGCTGTCACTCGCTGCTGTGGCCACCTGTCCCCTGCCTGGCGGCTCTTCGGATGAAGGGACAGGAAGCGAGGTGGCGTGTCATCCTCATGTGTAGGTGGCCCTTGGTGGGGGCAGGGTGTGGACAGGATGGGGGCAGGGTGGGGACCTTGTGGGACATGGGGGTGATGGAGGGACATGGTGAGGACAGGATGTTGCCAGAATTTAAAGTCTGAGGTGGGGCAAGGAGTCAAGGATGGGTGTCCAGGGCACTGGGGTGCCAGGGATGGGGTCCCTTGGGAAGGGGGGTCACAAGGGTTAGGTCGATTCAGACTTAAGGATGAGTGTCCCAGATGAAGGTGGCCTTCAGGGATTTGTGATCATGGGATGGATCCCAGGGGTGGGGATGACAGGGGAGTGGGTGTCCTTGTGGAATAATGGTCCCTAGGCAGAGGGGGTCCCAGGAGCTGGAACTACCAGGATGGGGGTCCTTAGAAATGGAGATCCTAGGGAATAGCAGTGCTGGGATTGGGGTCCCAGGGAATGGGGGACAGAAGGAATGGGGGTCCCATGGCTGCATTTCCAGGGGAATGGGCAGTGCCAGGTACGAGCAGTAGCTGGGCAGGTCCAAAGGTCACAACTCCTTCCCTGGGTGCTTCATATTTTGGGGTGACCCGGGTCCCAACGCTGCCCCCCTGGGGTGCTCGTTTCCTGGGCAGGCATCACACGGGGGTCCTGGGTAGCTCTGTTACTGTTCCCTCCCCTGCCCTCGACTTTTTCCTCTCTATATTTCTCTGTTTTCCTTATTTGCCTCACTTTTGTGCCATGCTCCCTCACTCCCAATTCCTGACTCAGAAATCCTGTGAAGCACCTGGGAAGGGAATGGGCTGGGGGGACCCCAGAGAGGGAGAAAAGGGTGTGAGGAGTCTGCAGGGAGGGGTGGGGAGGCTGTGGGTGATGGGAGTGTCCAGCTGTGCCCCCCCAACACTTTCTCTCCCCTGCAGCAGAAGGAAGAGGACATTTGTGCTGAGAGTAACACAGGGGTGGGTTCTGTCCTGGGAGGAACATCCAGGGGGTCCTGCCTGAGGGGATCCTGTTCTGGTGGTGACATGTTCTGGGTGGATTTTGTCCCAGTGGTGACACATCCCAGCGGGGAGAATGGCGGTTCTGGGCAGGGTCCCTGGACACATTCCCTGAGGAAGTCTCTGTCCAGGGTAGGGCACATCCTGGAGATCCCTGTCCCGGACAGAGGGGCCCTACCAACCCCCTCTGTCCTCAGTGGGTCACTGTGACCTCTGTGACCTCTGGGGTGCCCCAACTCGGGGTGTGACCCACCCACTCTACACCCCCTCATTGGCTGCCCCCACCCATCTGGGAGCCCTCAATCCCCATTTGGGAACCCTCACAGGAGCAGCACCTCGGCCCCATTGCACAGCCCACCAAGATCATTCTGTGGGTGAAAAACCCCATCAGGGCTGATTTTGGGGGGGGGAACAGAGAGGGCACAGACACCCCAAAGCTCACTCCCACAGCCAAAACTCCTGCAGGGCCTCAGTGCTGGCAACAAGGAGATGGATTAGACCCTCCCCCCAAACACTTGTGAAGCTCTTGGGGGGCTTCCCCCTCCATCGCCTGCTCCCTAAAATCCCCCCAGAGGGTTTCTGTCATGTGGGATTGGGACAATTTGGGTTTATTTGGTTTGGGGAGAAATCCTGTTCCAGACTTCTCCATTCTTGCTCGTCCCCTGCAGGATGATCTGAGCTGGCAAGAGCAGCTTGGGAATGGAGTCCCAGGCAGGAAGGAGCTCCCAAACTCCTGCTCCTTGAAGCCAGTGGCCATCCCAGTGTGGGGCCCAGCCATGGCCCAGCCCCAGTGCACAGGGATGGGCATTGGCCAGCCCTGCTCTGGCCAGCCCCAGGTGGCAGCCAGGACCTGAGGCTCCCCTCGCCCCCTTGGCTTTGATTCTCGCAGCTTTTGAGCTGTGCAAAGGTGAGAATTCTTTCTGTGGCCAAAAAAGGCCTGGCTGTGGTTTTGTCAGCCCTGCAAGAAGCACAAAAGCCAGTGTGAGCCCATGCAGTGGCTCTGCGAGGGCCTTTGATGGTTTTCAGAGCAGGTCTGGCTGGAAGCCACCCCCCTGCAGGGGCAGCTGTGAGGGAACCAGTCCGGAAATGCAGCAATTGATCTTTTGGTGCCTGTCCCCAAGGGACTGAGAGAGCCCCACAACTGCTGCAAATCCCTCAAGGATCTGCTCAACAACCTGAATGGGACCCTCCTCCTTGAACAAAACCTGCAACCCTCTGGAACCTCCTGGAAAGAATGTTTGGGTTCTGGATGTGGACACCAGCAGAGAGGGAAAAGTGTGGAAATATCGAGCAGGGACTCCACACGTGTCTCTGGGGCACAGGGGTGTCCCAGCAGGAGCAGGGAGTGCCCAGGCAGGGGAATTCAGGGCAGAGTGCAGTGGATTTACCAGGGAATCAGAGCCTGAGGGACACAGAGGCATTTCCACAGATTGCTGTGGCACCAAATGTACCTGGGATTTCCCATCATCAGGGCAAGGTCATCACAGGTGTCCCCTAAATTCTGGGCACCCCAGAGGTGCCAGGGCCCAATGGGGGCAATAAGAATGATCAGCAACCCCAGAAGAGAGGTGCTAAGGATTTGCCACCTCTGGGACAGGAATCCCCAAGGACGTGGCACTTCAATTTCCCTGGACACCCATTGTCATGGACATCCATCCTAGGTCCCCCACATGCCCTGAGGCCCCACAACTGGGAATTCCAATCCCCTACCATGTCTGCAGACCATCCCATATGGTCCCCAACATGTCCCATATCCCTTTCCTGTCTCCACCTTTCCCCCACCCTGCCCCCACCAAGGGCCACCTACACATAAGGACAAGACCTGCCCTTGCTTCCTGTCCCTTCATCTGAAGAGCCGCCAGCCAGGGGACAGGTGGCCACAGCAGCGAGTGACAGCCAGTGCCCATGGCCGGGGACACCAGGATGGCCGGGAAGGTGGCGCTGCTCCTGTGGGGTGAGTGCCCTGGGCACGGGCCTGACACCCTGGGGATGGGCCCTGGTGAGGCAGAGAGTGGTGGGGACGGGGGCACAAGGGGGGCTGTGGGGTCCCCTGAGGTCTCCGAGGCCAGCGGACCCAGGGCATGGGCATGGACCCCAGTGTGACCAGAGTCGTGGGGTTGCCATGGGGACAGGAATAGGGGGAAATGGGATGTGGGGATCGGAATAGGGGGGATCGAGGTGTGGGGACTGGCATGTGGCAAAAGGAACCTTGGGGCTGGGGCAGCTGTGGGGACAGGGAGACAGGGATGAAGGGACAGGAACAAAGGCCATGTCCCATGCAGATGGGCCATGGGGACAGGTGCCATGGGAATGGGATCACGGGCAGAGGGCCATGGGGATGTGGCCGTGGGGACAGGTGCTGTAGGGCTGGGGGAGGTGACCTGTGCACACATGGGGTGTCCAGAGTGTCTCCACGTCCTGCCTCAGCCCAGGGTGACCAAGGTGTCTCTGACCTCAAACCTCCCTGCTACACCAGTGTTCCCATGGGGACAGTTTGGGAACAGGCACTACCCCAGGTCTCCCTGTTGCTGCTGTCCCTGCAGGGCCACCCAGCCCTGTCCCTTCTCCCTTCCAGCCCAGACCCTCAGCCTCGCTGGTGAGTCCTCAGGGGATGCCATGTTCCCACCCTGCTGTCCCCAGCCCCGTGGTGGCCCTGGCAGGCTGGTGTCCCCTGTCACCCGCAGGTGCCCAGAGCACCCAGCTCCTGGTGGAGCCCCCCTGGACGCCGGCGGTGCTGTGGGACCGGGTGACACTGACCTGCCAGTGCTCGGGGACCGCCGGTGCCACCTCCTGGTACAAGGACGGGCAGCGCTGGGGGCAGGAGCAACGACACAGCTTCACTGTCACTGAGAGTGGCACCTACACATGTGGCGGACCTGGCACAGGGCGCAGCTCCCCCGTGACAGTCTCAGATGGTGAGGGGTGTTTGGTTGTTCCTACCCTGACACCCGCCATGACCCCGAGGGCTCAGGGTTGCCTCAGCTCCATGGGTCAACCCCTGCTGTGACCAGACCCTGTCCCCTGCTCTGGGGACATCCCGGAGCATCCCAGTGCAGGGGGACCCCCATGATGGAATTGGCGACCTCTGGTGTGGCCCAGTGGCGGGGGTCCCGGTGACACCGGTGTGACAAATCCCCCCTATCCCTCAGACTGGCTGGTGCTGCAGGTTCCGGCGCGGGCGCTGCTGGAGGGGGACACGGTGACACTGCGCTGCCGGGGCCGGCAGAACAATTCGGTCACCAGGGTGTCCTTCTACCGTGACAGACAAGAACTGAGGGCGCTCCACAATGGGATTGAACTGTCACTGTCCCCTTTACAGCTGCACCACAGCGGCCACTATCACTGCAGGGGCTGGGTGAAATACTGGGGGTGGTGGGAGCAGTCAGCAGCGGTGCCAGTGCCAGTGCAAGGTGATCACCTCACAGCTGCCACCCCAAAACACTCATGGCCCTTCCCCAGAGACTTGGGGTCACAAATCCCCCTCCCATATTCCCAGACCCTATGTCTGTCTTGGCACAGGAGGGTGCCCCCAAACTTCCCGAGGGGTCCCCCCTCAATCTCAGCTGCCTCAGCACCCCCAGCCCCCTGCGGCCCCCAGCCCCCCTCCTGTACCGCTTCTACCGGGACGGGCAGTCGGTGGGCGGCCCGCAGGGGTCCCCGCAGCTCCTGGTGCCCGCCGTGGGGGTCTCCCACTCGGGGAATTACAGCTGCGAGGTGCGCTCCGAGGGCGGGGCCGTGCAGAAGAGCAGCGCCCGGCTCGGCGTCACGGTGCACAGTGAGTGCGGGATGGGCACGGGGAGCTCCCACAGCCCCCACGGGACCCCACCTGGGTACATCCCTGTACCCCAGAAATCTTTCTTGTGTCCCCCCACGTCTGCCCTGTGTCCCATCATTGCTCTTTGTGTCCTCTCACCCATCAGTGGTTGACCCCATCCATGACATTTTCGTATCATACCCATGCGTCCCATACCCACCTGCCCCCACTATGGATGCCAACCCCTCCCTTGGCCTCAGCCCTGTCCGTGTCCCCGCAGTGCCCGTGGCCAATGCCACCATCACCCCCGGTCCCCCGGCACTCCAGATGTGCCCAGGTGACCCCGTGACCCTGCGCTGCTCGGTGCAGGTGGGCTCAGCCCCTGTCACCTTCACCTGGCTGCATGATGGGCAGGAGGTTGGCCAGGGTCCCCTCCTGGAGCTTGGTGCCGTCGATGTGGGACATTCGGGCACCTACCAGTGCGTGGCCACCAACCAGCTGGGACAGGACGGGCACCGCGTGTTCCAGGCACTCAGCCCAGAGCTGGCCCTGGAGGTGACACCACAGGGAACCACTGGACACCACTGGATCACAGGTGGGGAACTCAGGGGTCATTGGGCTTGCAGGACCCCTGTGAGTGAGGGGTGACATTGATGTGTCCCTTCTGTCCCCAGCAGTGGCCACAGGCTTTGGTGGGTCCCTCCTCTTCCTGGTCCTGCTCGTGGGTGGAGCTGTGGGCTTGTACCAGTGGAACAGCAAGAGTGGGTGACAATGGGGGCAATGGGGCACCTGGGGAGCTGGACGCCATTTAAATTTGGGGGTGATGGAGCAACAACCACAGCCCATGACTCGGGCCATGCTGAGTGCTCAGGACTTTCCCCAGGGTCCCAAAGTTTTTGTGGGGGTGTTAAAAGTTAAGCCTCTCTGTTAGGCTTGAGGTTCTGTAGGCACAGGGGCTGCAGAGCACTGGGGGTGTTCAGGGGTCTGAAGGCACCAGGGATGCTCAGGGGTCCTGAGTGAAATTGAGGGTGCAGTGGGGTTTGAGGATTCCTGAGAGGGGTCAGGGCCCTGGGGACCCCACAGTTACCCCTCCCCTCTTTCCTTTGCAGCTTCCAGGAAGCAGCAGGAAAGGTGAGTGCGGGGTTCAAACCACACTCTGGCCTTTGACCCCAACCCCGAAGACCTCCCATTCCCTCCCACACATCCCCTTTATTCCCTCAGGGCCCCCACAGAGGATGGGGAGGTGCTGTACACCCACGTCGTGAGCACCAAGCAGATGGGAGGTGAGCAGGGCTGGGACACATCACCCATGAGTGTCCCCCTGCCCAGATGCCACAGCCAGTGTCTCTCACAGTGTCCCCCTGTGCCACCACACTCCAGGATCCCCAGGTGACCTACGCGGAGCTGCCAGCAACCCATGGGCGACCGCGGGAATGTGGGGACATCTACGGGAATGTGCTGTGACACTCGGGGCATGGCTGGGAACTGGGGGCTCTGGGGGGCACTGAGGGGCTCTGGGGCCACTGGAGGTCCCTGCCCGAGGGCAACAGCCGTGTGATCCTCCCCTCCCCACCTCTGTTCCCAGGGTTGCCCACCCTGCCCGGGAGATGGACACGAGTGGGGCATCCCATGTGGGGCTGTCCAGAGCTCCCCGTTCCAGTGCTCCCAGTTGTCCCAGTACCTCCAGGGGCTCCACATTCCCTCCTCCTGGGACACGGCACTAGACCTTTGTCCCACCGACTGGACACAAAACTCAGATTTTGAATTAAACTGGAAGAAATGGTTCTTGTTTGTTCAGCTCTGCCCGCTCAGCTCAGGATGGAGGAGGGTCCCCGTCAGGCTGTTGAGCAGATCCTTGTGGGATTTGCAGGATTTTTGGGGCTCTCTCAGTCCCTTAAGGAAAGGGACCAAATGATCAATTGCTGCATTTCTGGACTGGTTCCCTCACAGCTGCCCCTGCAGGGGGGGTTTCCAGCCAGCCCTGCTTTGAAAAACGTCAAAGGCCCTCACAGAGTCACTGCTTGGGCTCACACTGGGTTTTGTGCTTCTTGCAGGGCTGACAAAACCACAGCCAGGCCTTTTCCCCCACAGACAGAATTCTCACCTTTGCAGCAGCTCAAAAGCTGCGAGAAACAAAGGCAAGGGGATGGGGGGAGCCTCAGGTCCTGGCTGCCAACTGGGGCTGGCCAGAGCAGGGCTGGCCAAAGCCCTTTCCTGTGCAGTGGCCAAGTCGAGAAGCTCCCCAAAATCTTCCCAGCAGAAAAGAAACTTCTTGTGGGGATGGCTGGGGGAATCTGAGCCCCAAGATGAGTCCAATGCTTTCCCGGTAGCCCAAAATCTCTGGGAGAGATTGCAGAATCGTGTGTTTGTGCACAGGGATAATTAAAAGCACGACTGAACTTCAGGAATGCTGGGTCTAATTGCAGGAGCACGTTAACGGTCTGCTCCTCCTCCCTAACCTCCACCCCTTCATCCTCTTCCTCCTCTTCCTCCTCTGCCTCCTCCTTGTCCTCCCCCTGTGGCTGCTGTGTCGGCACCAGCAGTGCCCCAGGAAGAGCAGCAGCTCCAAACGTGCTGAGGAGCCCCTGAGGATCCCTGGCAGTGTCAGCAAGGAGCACCTGCTTTCCTCAACACCCCAGGGGAATTCAACATTCCTAGAGCTGCTGTGCCAGGGCTGAAGGAGGAAAAGGCAGTGAAAGGCTGAGGGTTTTCAGGAATTGTGGTGGAAAGGCACGAGAGGTGCTGCTGTGGGCCTGAGACCTGCCTGGGGTTCGGCGCTGCCTTCCTTGCGTTCCCATCAGGGAGAGCGGTCGCGGGTGTTGCGCAGGGTGTGTGCCTGGGCCGGGACACTGCTACGCTGCCACCGGGCACCAGGATCCAAGCTGCTGCCTTCGTCTCTTCTGCCCGGGCGCTGCCGGTGCTGGTGCCGGGACCGATTGGTGCAAAGTGTGAGTTTGCCAAAGGAGCGATTTGGCCTCGTCCCTCCCGCCCGAGGCCGCCATGGCCCCCGAGGGGTTGGAGCTGGCACCGGGGCGCCCCCTGCTGGCCGGGAGTGCTCCCTGCAGCGCCCCCTGCTGGCCAGGAGTGCTCCCTGCAGCGCCCCCTGCTGGCCGGGAGTGCTCCCTGCAGCGCCCCCTGCTGGCCGTGGCCATAACTGCACCAAATATGAACAAACGGCCCTGAGCCGTTTGGAAATTTCTGTTCTTGTCTTGTTGTTTCTTCCATTCTGTTTTGTAAATTTCCTAGTAATGAATTGCTATTCTTTTTCTTACATTTTTACTTGGAAGCCCCATAATTTTCACAGTTATAACATTTTGAGGGAGGCACCCTCTTTCCATTCCAGGACGGTTCCTGCTTTCCTTGGCAGATATTTCTGTTTCAAACCAAGACAGTTTCCAGCTACTGGGTTTCAGCATGGATGGGGCAGACACTCCAAGAGCAGACAGGGTCAGACACCTGGCCACCTCATGCTCTGCCTTTTAAGCTTTTTGGCCACCAAAGGCCACTCCCAAGGTGGGACTCCTGGTCACTCGGCCAGTCAGGAGTTGAGTTTGGCAGAGTGTCTCACTGTCCCCAGTGTGCCATGGCTGACAGATTGACTGTCACACGGGGCCCTGTGTCACCAGAAGCAAGGATTGACCCAGCCCTGCCACACACAGGTGTTCCAAAATGTCTTGAGACATCCAACTTTTCCTGTCCCTGACACCCCACCCTGTGCCAAGGCCTGATCCCCTCTGCCCTGGAAAACGGGGAGTCTCTGGAATGCCTCCAGGGCCTTTGTGACATCATTGTGTGGGGAACACGGCACAGGAGGGGTTTGAGACCAGGCAGGAGGGAATCAAGAGCACTGGTTTTTAGTGGCAGCCCAAAATTGGAGAATCCCATTCCTAAAGCCTGACAGAGTTGAACGAAGAAACACCATCTCTATCAGTTGAACCAAAAAGCTGCATTTTGGTGCCAATAAGAGGGCAATGAGTCCTGTGTTCCCCAGGCACTGGGAGGAGAGATGAGGAGCTGTGGGTTTACTGGGAGTGCTGAGAGGGGCATTGCAGAGGCACTGGGAGTACAGGGCTACTGGGAGAGAGCATGGGAACCACCTGGATCTACTGGGAGCAATGGTGAGGCACTGGGAGCGGAAATAGGGAGCCCTTGAGGGTACGGGGGGCAGAGTGGTGATGGAATGGTGAAGTGTCTGAGGGTTCTGGGAGCACTTGGATGTGGAATGGGGAGCAATACATGATAGTCAAATGGGGGTGAGGAAGCCCTTGGGGGTTCAGGGGGCATGGGGAGCTTTGGGGTCCCTGTGCTGCCTCACCCATGACCCCCACTTATGCCCACCTACCCGTGAATGTTGAGCACCGACAGGAGCAGTGGGGGGACACACAAGTGTGGCTGCCACACAGTGGGGTGCCCCCAGTACCCCCAGTGCTCCAATGCAACCAGAGGCCCCCAGAGCCCCCACTGTCTCGAGTGTCCTCAGTGCCCCCAGCACCCTCCCAGAGCCCCCCCAATTCCCAGCCGTGCCTCGAGTGTCACAGCACAATCCCATAGATGTCCCCACATTCCCGTGGTCGCCCATGGGTTGCTGGCAGCTCCGCGTAGGTCACCTGGGGATCCTGGAGTGTGGTGGCACGTGGGGACACTGTGAGAGGCACTGGCTGTGGCATCTGGGCAGGGGAACACTCATGGGTGACGTGTCCCTCTGCGTGTGTCCCAGCCTGGACTCACCCCCTGTCTGCTTGGTGCTCACGACGTGGGTGTACAGCACCTCCCCCTCCTCTGGGGGGGCCAGGGGCTCTGGGAGGGCCCTGAGGGAATAAAGGGGATGAGTGGGAGGGAATGGGAGGTCTTCGGGGTTGGGGTCAAAGGCCAGAGTATGGTTTGAGCCCCCCACTCACCTTTCCTGCTCCTTCCTGTCAGCTGCAAAGGAAAGAGAGGAGGGGTAACTGTGAGGTCCCCAAGGTTCTGACCCCTCTCCGGAATCCTCAAACCCCACTGCACCCTCAATTTCCACCAGCAACCTAGAGCTTCCTTGGTGCCTCCAGAACCCCTGAACCACCCCAGTGCTGTGGACGCCCTGAGCCCTCAGAAGCTCAGGGATGGCATGGAGAGGGACCCTTCAAATTCCTCCAGGATCACTGAAAGAATCCCCCAAATCCCAGCAAGGCCCTCCAACACCACCCCAAATCCTTCAGGACTGTGAGCAAAGGTCCTGAGCGCTCAGCGCAGCCCTTGTCAGGGGCTGTGGATGCCACCCCATCAGCCCACATTTACGTGGTCCCCTAGCTTGCCCAGGGCCTCCATGTCCCCATTGTCACCCACCCATGTTGTTCCACCGGTGCCAGCCCACAGCTCCACCCACAAGCAGGATGAGGAAGAGGAGGGACCCACCAAGGCCTGCGGCCACTGCTGGGGACAGAAGGGACACATCAGGGTCACCTGTCACTCCAGGGCTCCTGCAATCCCAGTGACCACATGTGGTCTCACCTCTGTTCCAGTTTCCCTGTGGTGTCACAGGCACTGCAAGGACAAAGACAGGGCTGAGGCCAGGAGGGAGGGGCTGGCACACGGTGTGGGGGGATGAGGGAGTCTGCATGGTGGCATCTGGTGACAGAGGGTCTCCTTCACCCAGGACAGTGACCCCATGGTGCTGGGGGTCATCATGTGGTGTGGAATAAGGGCATGTGATGGATGAGGCATGGGGGTGGGGGATGAAGATGTGATAAGGGTGAGGTGAAAGTGGGATGAGGGACGCTGTGTCCAAGGGTGGGGATGGCCGTCAGCTGGTGGGGGGCACGGAATGGCGTGGGTGGGATTTGATGGGTGCCATGGGGCACATCAACGGGGGCATCACTTCAGTGCCAAGGGTTTCAGTGCTCTGGGAGGGTCCCGCTCAGTAGGGTGAATGTGACCTGATGTGCAGTGGGGGATGTGACAGCTGGGTTAGGCATGCATGGCTTGGATGTCCTGGGCGGGGATACCTGGAGCCAGACAGTCCCATTTCACCTGGTCTGTGACACCCAGTGGTGGGGGCTGTGAGCTGGGCTGGGCTGGGGATGGTGTGGGGGGATGAGGTGGAATGGGAATGTGTGGAATTTGGGATGCTGTGGATAGGGTCACCCCCAGCCCAAGGGTCCCGCTCACCCAGGACAGTGACGTTCACTGCGGGGCTCTGGACCACATTGTCCCCATCGCTGACTCGGCACTGGTACTGGCCGCTGTCATTATACCCAACATGCTGCAGCTCCAGGCGAGGGCCGGTGCCCATTGGTGCGTTCATGTCCCCCCGGTGCCAGGAGAAGGACAGGGGACCTGTCCCCACGGCCACCTTGCAGCTCAGCACCAGGCGGTCCCCCAGTGCCACCTGTCCCCCGGGGGGCTGCACCGACAGGGACACCCCCGAGAGCGGGACCCCTGCGGGGGACACAGGAGGGATTGGGGACATGGGAGGAGTGGGGGACACCTGGAAGCAATGAAGGATGCAGGGAGTGGGAGGATCAGAGATACATGGAGGCGAAACCAGAGAGGAAAAAGGTGCGTCAGAGACCGGGGAGGGGACATATGGAAAGCGTTGAAGGGAAGATTATGGTGACCCAGAAAAGGGTGGTGGGACCTGTGGACAATGGAGGGACCACAGCAATAGATGCAGGCAAAAGGGAAGACAATGCGGGGACCCAGGGAGAGAGCTGGGAAAGCAGGACGGCACGCAGACGGTTGAGCAGGGATGGGAGACCTGGGAGGGCTGTGGGGGCTCCCCGTGCCCATCCCGCACTCACTGCGCACCGTGACGCCGAGCCGGGCGCTGCTCTTCCGCACGGCCCCCTCCTCGGAGCGCACCTCGCAGCTGTAATTCCCCGAGTGGGAGACCCCCACGGCGGGCACCAGGAGCTGCGGGGACCCCTGCGGGCCCCCCACCGACTGCCCGTCCCGGTAGAAGCGGTACAGGAGGGGGGGCTGGGGGCCGCAGGGGGCTGGGGGTGCTGAGGCAGCTGAGATTGAGGGGGGACCCCTCGGTGAGCTCGGGGGGACCCTCCAGCACCGGCACCGTGAAGAGCTCTGGGAAAGAGATGGGCGTGGGGTCTGTGACTGAGTCCACTGAGAAGGGGCTTTGGGGGTGTCAGGATATTGGGGGCTTGTTGGAGAAGATGAAACTGAGGAATCTTGCAAATATGAATGCTCAGATTCTGGGAATATAGAAACCATGAATGAAATTGAAATGAAAGCCACGTTTGAGATACCAAGCCCTAGTTACTGAATAACCAGGTATACAATGGGATGGCTCACCGAAGCCAATCCACTCTTAACTAAACAATGCTTTTGGCCAGAGGGCAAGGCCAAAAGACACAAAAGACTGACCCGCACCCAAAGATTAGATCTTAGAGTTTAGAATGTCACATGCTATGCTAATGTAAGACTTCCTATAGGTTATATGTAAATGCTATAGAATTAGTATTTTGTATTGGATTGGTTCTTAGGGAATTAGAATAGTCATGAATGAAGTAAATTTATTGTGTTACAAACGGGAAGTCGCTCTCTTTTCTTTTCCTCTTCTCTTCCCCTCTTTACCTTCTTTACTCTCTCTCTATACCCTCCTTCTTCTCTCTTTCTCTCCCCCTTTTTATATCTTTAATCTGCACGTGGCTGTGCCGGGCAGCTCCTTGCAGACTCCCTTATAATAAACTGCAACTGTAGCTTTTAGCATTTACAGAGCGTCTGAGTCTTGTTCCTCGCGTCCACCCTGATACAAAGAGTCCAGGAGTCTCTCGCAGGGGCTCCAGCCGTGGGGGTACTCACCGTGTACTGTCACTGTCACCGGCGCTGACAGTGACATTCCTGAGGCCACCAAGCCCCCGCAGCGGTATCGGCCGCTGTTGTGCAGCTCCAGGGGGGAGAGGGACAGCTCGGTGCCCCCGAGGGACTCCCCTAGATCCCGCTCGTCCTTGTAAAATCGCACCTTGGTGACAGGGTTGTCCTGCCAGCCCCGGCAGCGCAGTGTCACCGTGTCCCCCTCCAGCAGTGCCCGTGCTGGCGCCTGGAGCACCAGCGGCTCTGTGGGACAGGAGGGTCCCGTCACACTGAGGAGCCTGAGACAGGTCCAAAGTGGGTGCCCATGGCACCGTGGACATCTGTGTTCAGTGTCCAATGCACAGGAGGGCCCCAGGTACACCAGGAGCAGCCCTGTGGCACAGCTGTCCCCACGGGGGTCCCACCACATTGGGGTGCGCTGGGATGCACTGGGATGTTTCTGTGTGCAGGGGACAGGCTCTGGCCCCAAGAGGGTTGTGAGGCCAGCCACAGAGTGGAGCCCACCTAGACCAATCAGGGAGGCACCATGAGAATTTCAGAGCCCCCCTCACCATTTGACACCACAACGGGGGGACTGATGCCACTGGCAGGTCTCTGACACTGGTAGGTGCCGTTCTCGGTGACAGTGAAGCTGTCATGTCCCTCCTGCCCCCAGCGCTGCAAGTTCTTGTACCAGGTGGTGGCACCGGCGGTCCCCGAGCCCTGGCAGGTCAGTGTCACCCGGTCCCACAGCACCGCCGGCGTCCAGGGGGGCTCCACCAGGAGCTGGGTGCTCTGGGCACCTGCGGGTGACAGGGGACACCAGCCTGCCAGGGCCACCACGGGGCTGGGGACAGCGGGGTGGGGACATGGCATTCCCCGAGGACTCACCAGCAAGGCCGAGGGTCTGGGCTGGAAGGGAGAAGGGACAGGGCTGGGTGGGGGTGGCCGAGTGGAGACAGCAGCACCTGGGGGGCCTGGTGTGGTGTCTGTCCCCAAACTGTTTATACAGGGACGTTGTTGTAGCATAGAGGTTTTGAGGACAAGAACAGCTCGGTCACCCTGGGCTGAGGCAGGACATGGGGACACTGTGGATACCCCATGCATGCACAGGTCACATCCACCAGACCTACAGCACCTGTCTCCACAGCCACATCCTCATGGCCCTGTGCCCGTCATCCCATTCTCATGGCACCTGTCCCAATGGCCCATCTGCATAGGACACGTGGCCCTTGTCCCTGTCCCTGCATCCCTGTCTCCCTGTCCCTGTCCCCACAGCTGCCCCAGCCCCAAGGTTCCTTTTGCCACATCCTTGTCCCCACATCTGTGTCCCCCTGTTCCCATCCCCACATCCCAGTTGCCCTGTTCCTGTCCCCCTGTTCCTGTCCCCACGGCCACCCCACTACTCTGGTCACACTGGGGTCCATGCCCATGCCCTGACTCTGCTGGTCTTGGGGACCTCAGGGGACCCCACAGCCCCCCTGTGCCCCCTCCCCACCACTCTCTGCCTCACCAGGGCCCATCCCCAGGGTGTCAGGTCCGTGCCCGGGGCACTCACCCCACAGGAGCAGCGCCACCTTCCCGGCCATCCCGGTGTCCCCGGCCATGGGCACTGGCTGTCACTCGCTGCTGTGGCCACCTGTCCCCTGGCTGGTGGCTCTTTGGATGAAGGGACAGGAAGCGAGGTGGCGTCTTGACCTTATGTGTAGGTGGCCCTTGGTGGGGGCAGGGTGTGGACAGAATGGGGGCAGGGTGGGGACCTTGTGGGACATGGGGATGATTGTGGGACATGTTGGGGACAGGATGTTTCCAGAATTTGGAGGCTGAGGTGGTGCAGGGGTTTTGGTTTGGGTGGACACCAAGGATGGGTGTCCAGGGCACTGGGGTGCCGGGGATGGGGTCCCATGGGAATGGGGTTCCTGAGTATTGGGTGGATTCAGACTCAGGGATGATGGTCCCAGAACAACGTGGCCTCGAGGGATTTGGGACCATGGGATGGATCCCAGGGATGGGGGTCCCAGAGCGATGGAACATATGGAATGAGGATTCCATTGTTGGCTTCCCAGGGGAATGGGGGTGCCAGGGATGGGCAGTGGCTGGGTGTGCTGGTGGGTCACAGCTCTTTCACAGGGTGCCTCAGATTTTGGGGTGACCCAGGGCTCAATGCTCGAGTGCTCATTTCCTGGGCAGGCATCACATGGGGGTCCTGGTTAGTTCTGCTTCTGTGCCCTTCCCTGCCCTTGACTTTTTCCTCTCTTTATTTCTCTGTTTTCCTTATTTTCTTCACTTTTGTGCCATGCTCCTTCACCCCCAGTTCCTGGCTCAGAATGCCTGAGGAAGACCTGGGAAGGGAACAGGTTTTGTGGACCCCAGCGAGGGACAAAAGGGGCTGAGGGGTCTGCAGAGAGGGTTGGTGAGACTGTGGGGAATTGGGATGTCCAGCTGTGCCCCCCAACACTTTGACTTTCTCTCCCCGGCAGCAGAAGGAAGAGGCTGTTTGTGCTGAGAGTCACACAGGGTGGGTTCTGTCCTGGGGGGCACATCCAGGGGGGTCCTGCCTGAGGGGATCCTGTCTCAGGGTGACACATCCTTCCCAAGAGGTTCCAGTTCTGGAGGATGAATCTAGGGGTTCCAGACTTCTCCATTCTCACTCGTCCACTGCAGGATCTGAGCCAGCAAGAGCAGCTGGGGAATGGAGCCCCAGGCAGGAAGGAGCTCCCAAACTCCTGCTCCTTGAAGCCAGTGGCCATCCCAGTGTGGGGCCCAGCCATGGCCCAGCCCCAGTGCACAGGGATGGGCACTGGCCAGCCCTGCTCTGGCCAGCCCCAGGTGGCAGCCAGGACCTGAGGCTCCCCCTGCCCCCTTGCCTTTGATTCTGGCAGCTTTTGAGCTGTGCAAAGTGAGAATTCTTTCTGTGGCCAAAAAAGGCCTGGCTGTGGTTTGCTCAGCCCTGCAAGAAGCACAAAAGCCAGTATGAGCCCAAGAAGGGGCTCTGCGAGGCCCTTTGATGGTTTTCAGAGTGAGTCTGGCTGGAAATCCCCCTGCAGGGGCAGCTGTGAGGGAACCAGTCTGGAAATGCAGCAATTGATCATTTGGTGCCTGTCCCCAAGGGACTGAGAGCCCCAGAAATGCTGCAAAGATAACAATCTGCTCAACAACCTGTTCACTTCCCTCCTCCTCCTTCCTGCCTTGCTGTGGTTGGCAGTGGCCGGATGCCCCCACACCCACCGGTCTCTATCTGTCTTTTGCATCTGAACGGTGAGAGAAAATTGAATGAAGGATTCCTGGGTTGAGACAAGCACCAGAAGAGATCGCTCATCAAATCCTGCCACAGGAGAAACACTCTTGGAATCAGAGATATTCAGTGAATTGATTGAGCTGTTCCTCTCGCAGCCTCGGGCTCCTCTTGGCTGCAGCAATTCCATCTCTGCCATCCCTTGGATTTGCCCTTCCCAGCTTCTGGAGCTTCCTGCACCCACCCCCCTGCCCTCTATCCCATATCTGCTCCAGGACATCCCGTGAGTCCCAGGAGCTGCTGGGGGAGCTGCCTGGCAATAGTCACTCCCGATATGTCACGACAGTGTCTTCAGGCACGCTGTCACAATGGGCTCAGACACATCCCAGCCCTCAGTTCCATCACATTGTGACAGTCGGCTCAGGGACATTGTCACACCTCCCACACTCCATGACAGCGCCGGCACTGGCAGTGCCATGGCAGCCGCGGCTGCCGGCACAGGGTCCCGGTCCCTCCGAGCTGGGGGCTCCTCCTGGGGGTCCCACCTCCCCCTCTGTCAGCAGCTTCACCCACCGGGATTTCCGTCCGTCCTTCCCAAGGTCTCATCCCAGGAGTTCTCAGCCGGGATACTCATCTTCCTAGTCCAAATAAATTCATTTAACTGTTAAAGTACCCCTTCATTCTGATGCCTAAGGAGGCGGACCTGAACAGATTCTAGATAGAGTTAAAGGAATAAAACAGGGATTTACTAAAAGGCCTTCCAAGAATTCACCTTGGGCACTACAACAGCCCAGCCGAAGCTACACCCAAGCTGGACTCAGAGTCATGAGTTTTCACACTTTTATAAATTTTGATCCATTCATATATTTGGGTTAATTGTCCAATTCCAGCTCCACGTTATGCAGTCCCATCTTCCCAGATTGCTCTCTCCAATTCAGTGCTGTTTGCACTTTTTGTATAAATTCTACATTTTGGGCCTGAAGCTACAGCAGTGTCCTTGGTCCTGGGGCTGGAAAAGGATTGTTTTGTCTGACTGAACTGTGAGAACTTGCGAACACTTTGTTGGGGATTGGTTTTTTTCCTTTCCTCACTGTCTGTAGAATTTTTCTGATGCACTGATGGCTAGTGACAGGAGGAGGAGCATACTTCCTGTTTCTTTTTTCAGGGTTTCTCTTGCAGCGTGGGGGAGGAAGGAGCAGGAACACCGTGTGATCACAGGCAGGTAAAGGAGAGCGGGGGGCAGTTGCTCACTTGCTCGCTCTTGGAGGCAGAGCAGGAAGGCTGCTGCTGCTACCCCGACCTCCGCCATCCCAACACCAGGAACTGCCTCTTCTGTTGTTGCACTGCTGCCCTGCTTGGACATCTTCTCTCTTCAGCTTGCTATCTCCAAACATTCTGTTGGAGCACTGGGACCGACGCTGTGGGCAAAGTCTCTCCTCCATCCCTTTCCCACCTGGGACACCGCTGCCATCACCCCCAGCGCCCCTGCAGCTGCGTGGGACCTGCCCCTGTCCACCACCGGTAACTGCAGCACAGGGAAGGGCACCTGTGGCTGAGAAGGACTGGAACTGGGTTAGTGTTCTGTTTGTTCTTAATTTCATAGCTGTTGTTGTTTTGTTTATCTTGTTAGATATACTAGTAAAGAACTCTTATTCCTATCCCCATATCTTTGCCTGAGAGCCCCTTAATTTCAAAGTTTTACTAATTCAGACAGAGGGGTTTATTGGCCCTGTTTTAAGGTAAGACCCTGCTCTTCCCTTGCACACACCTGTCTTTTTCAAACCAGGACAGTTTTTGGCACCAATGGTGGGGCCTGAAGTCATAGAGAGGAAAGGGTGGAAAAGGAATAACAGTTCTTGAGTGACCTGATTTTTTTGTGTTAGGTGGCATCCTGTTGTCCAGCTTACCCTGGTTCTGGGCCCATGTGGTCACAGTTGTTATCTCCCATTTGCAGGCCCTAATCTAAATATGGCTCCTATAACTAAAGCTAGTGTAGCTGTTATCCAGTTCATTTTGTGGGTTGATAAGGTGAGGAATTAATGGATTTTTAACTTCCTCTGGAAGGCAGCCACATGGATTGAAAGCTATCCCTTTTTTTTTTTTTTTTTTTTGTTTTGGGATTACTTCAATAATGGTGCTTACTGTGAGGAGGTGATGGCAGAGAAAATTTTCTCCCAACCCTTCACCCAGTTTTTTAAGCCCACTTCAACAGTTTTCAAAGGGTTCAAATCCTCTCTAAATGCTAATGATATCATACAGTTGCTGGTGTTGCTGATATGCCTTTTAAACCTGTTCTATTTAACATTCAGAGATACGGGGAGATTGGCTTGGATAACAACCCTGATACCTATCACAGGAAATAGGGATGCTGCCCCAGAGCCTGGCCCTGCCCCACAGCCCACCTCAGAAAGGAACCACCCTCATTGGGGGGGTTACTAGTGAAGGAGATGGGCAGATGCTGAAGGAGTACATTTTTCCAGCTAGTGAGAAACCCTCCCCCTGTCTTAAAGAGGGAGAGTCTGATGGTGCTGCAGTGGAACCCACAAAAATTACAGCCATGCAGGTTCCAGCCAGATCACACGGGCAATCATAGCCAGCAGCAATTGTTCATGTGAAAACTAAGAAGACTAAGATGAAAATAAAGCACCTAGATAATAAGGATAAGAATGGAGGGTCCTCACAACCAGCAAGGGAGCCAGAGGTTGAGATCGTCACCGAGTCCCTCTCATACGATAGTCTCCGTAACCTGCGTAAAGACATTGCACGGCGAGGCCGTGAGCCTTTTACAACTTGGTTACTCCGGGTCTGGGACCTTACGGGAACAGGTGTGCAACTGGATGGAACTGAGGCAGGAATTTGGGATCCTTGGCCCAGGATTCAGGTGTGGACCAGATATTCATAAGGGAGCAAGGCCTCCTTTCCCTCTGGGAACGGTTTTTAATGAGTGTGAGAGAGTGGTTTGTCCACAAAGAGAGAATGCAGGAGTACCACTGTAGAATGTGCTGGAAGACTCTTGAGGAAGGGATCCAGCAGCTGAGAGAAGTGGCAGTATTGGAGGTAATCTTTGGGAGGGATGGACAGCATGACAATGACTCTGACAAGGTCAGGTGCACAGGGCAGATGCTGTGGAATTTGGCAACCCTGAAGCCATCTCAATATACCACCTTCATTGCAATGGTCAATGCTGATAACAACCAAGAGACAGTGGGTTCTCTTGCCAACAAGCTCAGAAATTTTGAAAGTATGATGAATGGCCCAATGCAGGCCAACATCTCTGCCATGGCCAGGGACCTCTAAGAGGTCCAAGAGGAGGTGAAGGGAATGAGAGGGTTGAGAGGTGAGATGAGGGACATGAGGGAGGAGATAAGGGAGGAGATAAGGAAGATCAATTTGGTGCCAGTACGAGTCACAGGCCCCAAAGTTAGACCCTCAGCTAGAGAGAGAGGGTACACTCCATGAGCTGACCTGTGGGTTTTCCTGCGAGACCATGGGGAAGACATGGAAAAATGGGATGGGAAACTCACTTCTGTCCTGGCAGCACGGGTGCGTCAGCTCAGGGAGGGAAATGCTAACTGAGGGAGCCACACTAAAGTGAAGGTAGCCTCAACCTCCCAATGTAAAGGTGCAGGGTATTAAAGAAGGGAGGATGATCTGTCAGATCCCCTGGAAGGAACCTCCACTATGTATGCCCAGGAAAAGAGTAATAACCAGCGCTAGAGAGGCCCTGCCTCTATCCAGGGAGAGGCAGAAAATGACAGAGAGTATTGGAAAGTGTGGGTGCGATAGCCTGGCACATCAAAGCCACAGAAACGTATAGTGCTAGTTGATACTGGTTCACAGTGCACCCTGATATCATCAGAACATGTGGAGAAAGAACCTGTTTCCTTGTTGGGGTGACAGGGGGATCACAGGAATGCACTTTGTTGGAAGCTGAGATTAGCCTGACAAGGAAGGGGTGGCAGAAACATCATATTGTAACTGGCCCAGGGGCACCGCGGATTTTAGGCATAGACTTCCTCAGGAACGGCTACTACAAAGACCCAAAGGGGTTCAGGTGGGCTTTTGGAATACCTGCTGTAGCGACAGAGAGCATTAAGCAGTTGAACACCTTGCCTGGACTATCAGAAAACCCATCTGCAGTGGGACTTCTGGAAGTGGCAGAGCAACAGGTACCAATTGCCACCATGACAGTGCACTGCCGACAGTACCGGATGAATAGAGATGCTGTGATCCCCATCCACAAGATGATCCGTGAGCTGGAGATCCAAGGGGTGGTCAGCAAAACCCATTCACCCTTCAACAGCCCCATCTGGCCTGTGAGCAAATCTGATGGTGAATGGAGACTGACTGTGGACTATTGTGCCTAGAATGAAGTGACTCCTCCGCTGAGCGCTGCCGTGCCGGACATGCTGGAGCTGCAGTACGAGCTGGAGTCCAAGGCAGCAAGGTGGTATGCCACCATTGACATTGCCAATGCATTTTCCTCCATTCCTTTGGCAGCAGAGTGCAGGCCTCAGTTTGCTTTCACCTGGAGGGGCGTGCAGTACACCTGGAACCGACTGCCCCAGGGGTGGAAACACAGCCCCACCATCTGCCACGGACTGATCCAGGCTGCACTGGAAAAGGGTGAGGCTCCAGAACATTTGCAGTACATCGATGACATCATTGTGTGGGGGAACGTGGCAATGGAGGTATTTGTGAAGGGAGAGAAGATCATTCAGATTTTGCTGGGAGCCGGTTTTGCCATTAAAAAGAGCAAAGTCAAAGGACCTGCCCGAGAGATCCAGTTCCTGGGAGTGAAGTGGCAAGATGGACGGTGCCAGGTCCCCACTGAGTTCATCAATAAGATCACTGCAGTGTCTCCACCAACAAGCAAGAAGGAAACCCAAGGTTTCCTAGGTGCCATAGGCTCTTGGAGAATGCACATCCCTGAGTACAGCCAGATTGTGAGCCCTCTCTACCTGGTCACCCGCAAGAAGAACCATTTCCACTGGGGCCCTGAACAACAGCGAGCCTTTGCCCAGATCAAACAGGAGATTGCTCATGCAGTAGCCCTGGGCCCAGTCAGGATGGCAGCAGCAGTGAAGAATGTGCTTTACTTTGCAGCCAGGAACCATGGTCTTTCCTGGAACCTTTGGCAGAAGGTGCCTGGTGAGACCCAAGGCCGACCCCTGGGATTCTGGAGCAGAAGTTACAAAGGGTCTGAAGCCAATTACACTCCCACAGAGAAGGAAATCCTGGCTACCTATGAAGGAGTTCAAGCTGCTTCAGAGGTGATTGGCACGGAAGCACAGCTTCTCCTGGCACCCCGACTGCCAGTGCTGGGGTGGATGTTCAAAGGAAAGGTTCCCTCTACCCACCACGCCACTGATGCCACATGGAGCAAGTGGATTGCCCTCATCACACAGCGCGCCTGTATTGGCAACCCGAATCGTCCTGGGATTTTGGAGATAATTACAAACTGGCCAGAAGGTGAAGTTTTTGGTATCACCAATGAAGAGGATCACAAGAAAGTGACCTGGGCCGAAGAAACTCCACCATACAACCAACTGCCAGCAGATGAAAAATGCTATGCCCTTTTCACCGACGGTTCCTGCCGCATCGTGGGGATGAACCGAAAGTGAAAAGCAGCTGTATGGAGCCCCACATGACAGGTTGCACAAGCTACTGAAGGAGAAGGTGGATCAAGTCAACTTGCTGAACTCCAAGCTGTTCAGCTGGTATTGGACATTGCTGAGAGAGAGAAATGGCCAAAGCTCTACCTTTACACTGATTCATAGATGGTAGCCAATGCTCTGTGGGGTTGGCTGGAGAGGTGGAAAAGGGCTGACTGGCAACGTAGAGGAAAACAAATCTAGGCTGCTGATGAGTGGAAAGACATTGCCACTCGCATAGAGAAGCTACCTGTAAAAGTCTGTCATGTGGATTGTCCATGTTCCCAGGAGTCGGGCTAATGAAGAACACCGACACAATGTGCAGGTAGATCAGGCTGCACAGGTAGAAGTGTCAAAGATAGACTTAGATTGGGATCACAAGGGAGAATTTTTCCTGGCTCGATGGGCCCACGATGCCTCAGGTCATCAGGGCAGAAATGCCACCTATAAGTGGGCATGAGACCGAGGGGTGGATCTAACCATGGACAGTATTTCTCAGGTTATCCATGACTGTGACACGTGCGCTGCCGTCAAGCAAGCCAAGCAGGAGAAGCCCCTCTGGTATGGTGGGTGATGATCCAAGAACAAGTACGGAGAGGCCTGGCAGATTGACTACATCACACTGCCTCAGACCCGCCAAGGCAAGTGCTACGTGCTGACCATGGTGGATGCCACCACGGGATGGTTGGAGACCTACCCTGTGGCCCACGCCAGTGCTTGGAACACTGTCCTGGACCTGGAAAAGCAAGTCTGACTGAGTCAGAAAGAACTGAGTCAGACAAAGGGACTCATTTCAAGAATGGCCTTATCAACACCTGGGCCAGAGAACATCGCAGTGACTGGATATATCATATCCCTTACCATGCACCAGCTGCCGGGAAAGTTGAACCGTGCAACAGCCTGCTCAAGACTACCCTGAAGGCACTTGGTGGGGGAGTCTTCAAGAATTAGGAAAGAAATTTAGCAAAGGCCACCTGGATGGACAACACCTGAGGGTCCATCAATCGAACTGGTCCTGAATCCTTGCACACAGTGGATGGAAATAAAGTCCCTGTAGTACACATGGAAGATATTTTAGGAAAGAATGTTTGGATTAGTCCCACCCTGGGCAATGAGAAACCCATATTTCTCATGGGATTGTCTTTGCTCCAGGACCTGGTTACACTTGGTCAGTAATGCAAAAAAGATGGGGAAACCCATTGTGTACCGAAGGGAAAACCTAATCTTAAATGAGAACTGTGTGTAAGGTTTCATTACACAGATTGTGTAGAATAAGGGGTGGATAATATGTTGGGTTGATGTGACCAGAAATTTGTATTCTATCACGATCTGTTAAAGCCAGGTGTGGCAGTGATTCCTTATCTCCATGGCACACATTATCTGCTAGTGGGCCATCTTTAAGACTAGATGGGGCAATCATCTTTATCTTTTCCACAACTCATCCTCCCTCCAGGAAGATATCATCTGCTGCTGAGCCATTAAGTCCCACTGTATGACTGATAAAATTACATCATCCCACTGGGAGATGCTCCAGCCAGGGGGAGGAGCCAAGCCTTTCCTACCTAGATAAAAACTGAGATTATGGACACCAAGATACCTTCATTCCACTGGATTCCAGAGGAAAACTGGACCTTTCTACATCATCCCTGGACTTTTAAAGGAAGGCTGCACCCTTCTACAGGAGCACTGCTTCACCTGAACCACATCTGCCACTGCAGGGGTACTGTAGCCACCATTTGATTGGACTGCTACCAACACCCTGACTGATGGGGTGTCAGGTTGTATTCTGACTCTGTCAGGGTTGGGATTGTTTTTTGTAATACTGTGTTTCTATTTCCCCAGTAAAGAATTGTTATTCCTAATTCCAATATCTTTGCCTGAGAGCCCCTTAATTTCAAATTTATAATTTGGAGTGGGGGGGAGTTTACATTCTCCATTTCAAAGAGATGCTTCTGCCTTTATTGGCAGATAACTATCCTTCATACCAGGACAAAAACCAAATAATTACTTGTTCAAATCTTATACAATCCCCTAAAAAAGACCCTCTCTCTCCTCCCTTTTCCCTATTCGACAATAGCCCTATCTCCTCCTTCAGCTAAAAATTCACCTGGTTGGAGCCCAAACTGTCTAGAGAGCCCTTCCCTGGATGGTTGGGCACTTGCAGCTCATGCCTGAGCTTTGCTGGCCACTTTTAACAGTTTATTAGGAACAAAAAAATGGCCCGTTTTACACAAAAGTTCCCAATTCATTGCAATTATAATTTTTAGCACAAGGTGGTAGTGTTGTATCTCAAATGATCTTTTAACCTATTTGCAACTACAACGTTCGACACAAGATGGTAGTGTTGCCTCAAAAAAAATACATGATGGCTGTCAGAATTGTAGACAATCACATGTAGCACTCTTCACAGACACACACACATCCGATCAGAACCACAACAACAGCTTGCCAAAATAGCAGCAATAAACAAGGATTTGCACAAACTCACCCCCAGAATTGCTAGCGGTGCCCTCTACAGCACAACAAATCCTTCCACTGGCAGATTAAACACCAGGATTCGCTCAAGCACACCCCCCGAACTTGCTAGTGATGCCCTTTATGGCACAGCAGAATCCCTTCACCGGTAACCCAAACAAATCCTCTCTGCTTGCAAGCAATACCTTTCAGCCCACAATGTGCGTAGGATATCTTCTGTGTCTTACCAATTAGCCCTCTCACCCTGCAGTAATTTTAAAATCATAAACATACCATTTTGTCCTTGGCCAGCAAACTTGTCTGTCTTCGGCACTGAAGCAGGTGGGATTGGAGGTCTCTTGTCCAAGAGGGACTCGGGCTGGTGCACCTGGAGCTGTCACGCTCCCATCTGTTCCTGCAGGAAGAGAAGGTCCTGCTGCAGCCGCCAAAATGATTCACAAAAGGCAAGGACAAAATGCTTTTCAACCAGTTTAGTCAAAAGGATATGTTTATTTCAGCACTGGGTGGACACGTGGGATTGCTCCCAAAGGCTTTTACCCCTCTATTTATTCACAAAAGTCATTCATATTCCATGACACCTATACATATTTATTACCTGTCACTGTCCATTCCCCGCTGGGTATTAAAATTAGTTGCATATTCATTGTGGTTGCATAGTGTTCCCTTGGTATTGGGTCAGTGGTCTTTTAAATGAGTTGGAGGGTTTCAGGGAAGGAAGTAAAGACTGTCTACCTGGCTCTAAACTTTTTAACTCTCTCCTGTTACTATGACTACTTGACCTGTTAATCCCTTCATTCTGGTCTTTATTAATTTTAGTGTCAAAATTTATGATGTATGGGTCTCCCCTGGCTGGCTCTGAGCATTTTCTAATGTATATCAGTTTTCACTTAAATGCTTCCATATGTGTATTTTGGCTGGTTCTGAATGTTAAATAATCAATCCTTATCAATTTCTAATCCCTATACTAAGATATATACCTTTATGGGTTACATTCCTAACCTCTAGCTTCTAAACCTTCTAAGATATCCCATAACTTGTTTCCTCAAACACAGAATTATTTAAACTGTAACAGAATACTATGGTTCAGTGGAATCCCACTTTGGGCCATGGTTTCCTGGTCAAGATGGATGGTTTTTTCAACAGGAAAGAAAAGTGAGAAGTCCAAGTGTTTTGGAAGAAGATGAGAGAGGGACACTCTTGGGCCAAGCCAGCCTGACCTGTCTCTCCTGACACCTTTCACTTGGGAGAAATCCTTGGACATAGGGATTTTTGGAGGTGGAATCTCAATTTTGCTTGTGGGTGCATGGAATGGAAGAAGAGTTCTTTTCGTGTGGAAGGAAAGCACAGAGCCCCAGTGTTTCCAAAGGCACATGAGAACCAGCCCTCAGGAAGCCAAGGCCAGCCAGACTTGTCAGTCATGGCAGCTTTTGTCTGGGAGCTGTCCATGGATATAGGGAATTCTGGAGGTGGATTCCCCGTATTGGCCATGGGCACCAGGAGGACAAGGATGTTCTTTTGCACAGGAAAGAAAGCCCAGAGCCCCAGTGTTTCAGTAGCAGATGAGAAGCAACCCTCAAGATGCCAAAGTCAGCCAGACCTGTCAGGTGCCCCCAGGACCCCTAGCCAGCCAGACCTGTTTCCTGTTCCCTTGGTTCCATGAGACCCCACACTGCCACAATATTCTCCTTGCTTCTGTAGTGTCACAAAGGCATATTGCTTCCATAAGGTCTGGCAGTGTCACCATGGCCCCTGGGCTCCATGTGGCCCCGCTGTGTCACAATGGTTCTTGTGACAATGGTTCTCTGCTCCTTGGTTCTAGAGGCCCCACAGCTTCATCACTGTCCCTTGGCTCCATAAGTATCTTGAGTGTCACAATGGTCCTCCTGATTCCATGAGTAACCAGAGTGTCACAATGGTCTCCTTGGTTCCCTGAGGTTCCCCAGTGTCACCATGGTGTCCCTGAACCTACATTGTCACAATTGACCCAGGGTTCCATGAGGTTCTGCAGTGTCACCATGGTCACTGTCAGAGGCTGGATGAGATCAATGTCCCAGACACCTCATGATGAACTGTCAATCAGTCACACAGTGGGCTGCTGCTGACCCAGGCTCTCATTGCACAGAGCAAACACAAGTCCCACCTGGTGGGAGGCCCACAAAGGCCCAGGGGCTTAAAACACAGAGCAGGCACTCATAAACTAAAATAGTTTTGGTTATCTGAACAACAGAAGTGTTTAAAGGTTTCCAGGTGTAATGTGCTAAATTAATGAAGTTCCTGTAATGATAAGTGTCTTATGTGGAATTGGATATTGTATTAAATCCTTTTTGCAAAGTTCCTTGGATTTTTATATTTTGCCAGTAAAATTTTGTGTCATTTTGACCTCTTGAGAATATCTGGCTGGGGTTTCTCCTGTGGACCAAACACGACTAAAGGAACCTTTGTTTACCCACAGCATTTCAGAGTTCTGGGGTGTTACCGCCCTGCAGGCTCACAATGGTCTCTTGTGTCCATGAGGCCCCACAGTGTCACACTGGCCCTTGGTTCCATGAGCATCTGGAGTGTCACACAGGTTGATGCCATTTTTCCTTGCTGCCCCTCCCATCCCAGTGCCCCAGGAACAGCCCCGAGCCACCCGTGAGGGACAGGCCCTGCTGGGCCAGGCCTGGGCTCAGGCCTTGGCCTTTCTGCTGCCTCCAACCAGCCCAGGCCTGGCTCAGCATTGCAGTTCCCAGCTCACAGCCTTTGGCTCCTGCAATCCTGGCCTCAAGGATCTGCTCTCAGCAGTCCCTGGGGAGCCTTTGGCAGTCCCTGCCCTCAGTGGGGCCAGTGATGCCCCAAGGGACTTGAAGTTTTGCTTCTGACTCCTTGAGCAGCTTCTTTAACCTTCTCTCAGTGCTTGAGGGTCCTGGACTCAGCCCCAAAACCATTGTGGGGCTGATTTAAATACAGAAATCCCTCAGGAACTCTTTGTCTTTCTTCAATTGTCTTCGAGTCTCCAGGGCTTGTTCAGCTGCTTGGAGTCAGTTTGGAGTTCTGTTAAGGAAGCAGATTTGAAAGTGCACCAAATTACTTTTTTTCTTTAATAAAGTGAGTAATTTTTTGCTTTTCCTTTCAGAGAAGAGGGGATAGAAATATTCCCTAGGTAATCATGATGCTGAATGTCTCCTTAGAACGTCTGTGCATACAGAAGAATGAACCCCTTGCAGGCTGACCCTGTTTGGACTACTTGTCCCTCATCCCCAACCTCACCATGTCTGACATTGCCCACCTGGGACTGACATCCCTGTGCCCTGCATCAGAACCTTGTCCCCTGAGCTCTGCAGCTGGGTGTCCCAGCCCATTGCACCATGTCCCACCTGCTCTCCTCAGGGCTCTGCCTGCACACAGGCCCAGGAGAAGATTTCTTCTTTGCGAAGAAAGAATGGCAAAGCCTGAGCAGGTTTCCTGAACAACAAACCCCAGTGAGGAACCACATGGTCAGTTCAGGCTGCCTGGAATGATGTCACCTTTCTACAAGGGCCAGTGGGACCAGACATGAAGTCTGTAAGCAGAATTCTCTGAGCCCTTCAGCTGAATTCTCTGTCCCTGTCCTTTCCTTGGCCTCTGTTGCAGATGGAGACTGCTGGTGCCATCCTCATCTTTAACCTCTCTTTTGAATGCAGACAGTTTTCCCAGGTGTGGTAAGAGGTGTCACTCAATGTTTAAGCAGAGCTTTTGTATCCTCATGGAACCAAGGACACCCTTGTGACACAGGGGGGCTCATGGAAGCAAGGAGACAATTGTGACAGTTTTGAGCCTCACAGAAACAAGGTTCTATTGTGATACTGAAGGGAATCATGGAACCCAGCAGGCCATTGTGACACAGCAATGTCACATGGAACCAATGATCCATTGTTACCCTGCCAATTGGAGAAGACCATGGTGACACTATGGGACCTCATGGAACCACAGGTGCAGTGTGACACACGGGGCCTCATAGAACCAAGGAGACCATGTTGACGCCAAGGAACTTAATGAAAAAATCGGTCCATTCTGATACAGTATGGGCCTCATGGATCCAAGGGTCCTTTGTGGCACATCAGGAGCTCAATGGAGCCAAGGGGACCATTGTGTCAAAGCAGGGCCTAATGGACCCATGGAGACCATTGTGACACTAAGGAATCTCATGTAACCATGGCAACCACTAGGATGCTATGGAACCTCTGACAACCAAGGGTCCATGGTGACTCTGTAGGGCCTCCTGAACAGAGGGACACCATTGTGACACAGTGGGACCTTGTGGAACCAAGGAGCCTTTGTGATACCCCAGATCCTCATGGAACCAAGAGTGCATTGAGACACAGCAGGGTCTTTTTGGAGCCAAGAAAACCACTGCTAAAAGCAGGGTAACTCATAGAACCAAGGAGTCCATAGTTACACTACAAAACCTCTAGAACCAAGAGTCTATTGTGAAAAATCAGGCCCTCATTGATGCAAGGGCCCACTGTGACACATTGGGGCTGCATTGTCCATTGTGACAATGCTGATCCAAGGAGACCAGGGTGAAACTGTGTGACCTCATGAATCCAAGGGGTCATTCAAGAACTTGATGGAGCCCAGGGTCCAGTGTGACATAGCAGGGCCTCATTGGAACAAAGGAACTATTGTTGACAGTACAGAAACTCATGGAACCAAGGGGCTGTGGTGACACAGCAGGGCCACATGGAACCAAGGAGACCTGTGACATTTAGGAACATTATGGAACGAGGGTCCATTATGACACTGCAGAAATAAGAGGAATATTGTTGACACTAGGGAAGCTCATGGAACCAAGGGGCCATTGTGACACTCCAAGGCCTTGTTGAAGCAGGGAGACCATTGTGACACTCGAGAGCCTCATGGCACTGAGAGTTTATTGTGACACAACAGGGTCCCATGGAGCCAATTGTCCATTGTGACAATGCAGATCCCAGGAGACCATGGTGACACTAGGGAAGCTCATGGAACCAAGGGTCCATTGTCACAAATCAAGGCTTCATGGAACCAAGGGTCCCTTGTTAAACTGTGTGGCCTCATGGAGCCATGAGCTGTTGTGACACAAGGGGCCATTGTGACACTGCAGATCCAAGGAGAGCATTGTGACTGAGGAACCTCATGGAACCAAGAGTCCACTGTGGGGCCCTGTGGAACCAAGAGGAGCACAGTGACATTGTGGGGCCTCGTGGAACAATGGAGACTATTGTGACACTTTGGGACCCACTGGAGCCAACGGGCCTGTCATGATCCGCTCGCACAAGCGAGAGTGGTGATGGTTCATTTGACCTCAGGGTGCAAAAGATACACAGCAAGGGAACTAAAGTTTATTCACAGCAAACAGCAATGCACCTTTATTGAGTGCCAACAACACAGTTATGCAATAGAGCGGAGAGATAAAGGAAAACAAAGTAAAGAGAGAGAGAGAGAGAGAAGGAGGTGGGTGGGGAATAGCTACCAACAGATGGGACAACATCCTCGTGGTCCAGGCAATAGATGTCTTCCTTCTGTGGGAAGATTTCTAAAGTCTCTTCAGAAAACCGCTTTTTTATAGTTCTTTTCCAACGTGAGTGGCCTCTGGCCAAGAGATGGGAAGATTTATGGACTATTGTGATGAGAACCAGTTGCTCTGAGAAGCAGGTATAGAACACAGTGCTCCTGGCCAGTACCTGCTAGGACGCAGCACACCATGGCAAGCACACCTGCAAACAGTCACTTGGCAAGCATCCACCTCGGCCAGGCCAGAACTCCTATCCAAAACGAGTGGGGTCCCCGGGGTCTTAGTCTCTGTTCTTGTGACAGACATGAGGCAGATGAGGGAATCTTTGGACCGTGTCTTACAGTTGGTCAGTGGGTGTAGTCAGTGGGGTGTGGTCAGTTGGGTGGCCAGTCTGTTCAAATGGGTGGTCAGTGGATTTTGATCAGTGGGTGTGGGCAATAGGTGTGGTCAGTAGGGTCTGGTCAGTGGGGCCTGGTCAGTGGGTATGGCCATTTGAGGTGGTCAGTGGGGTGTGGTCAGTTTGTGTGGACATTGGGGTATGGTCATTGGGTGTGGTCTGTAATTGTGGTCGATGGGGATGGTCAGTGGGTGCAGTCGGTGTATTCAGAGGAGGTGGTCTGAGCATGGTCAGTGGGTGTGGTGAATGTGAATGTGGTCATTTAGGTAGTTGGGTGGGGGTGGTCAGTTGGGTGATCATTGGATGTGATCAGTGGGTATGGTCAGTAAATATGGTCAGTAGGGTTTTAATGGGGGTGTGGTCACTGGTTGTGGTCAGAGGGGGAATGGCCAGTTGGTGCAGTTACTGGACATGTTCAGTGGTGTGTGGTCAGTGGGTGTGGTCAGTGGGTGTGGTCAGTGAGGTGTTGGCACTGGTAGATTGGATATGGGTGTGTTCCGTGGGTGTGCTTAGTGCTTATTGTCAGTGCTGTGGTCATTGGAGGTATGGCCATTTGGGTGGTAAGTGGCATGTGATCAGTGCCTAAGGTCAGTGGTGTGGTCAGCAAGTGTGGTCAATCAGGGGTAAGTGGGTCAGCTGTTCCTATTTCTGTTCATTCATTCCTGCTCTGATGAGGATGGATCCTCAGACACTTGGAGGATGCTGATGAATTTTACTACTCCAGAGGCCTCTTTTTTCTTGAGTTTTTCAGTTCAGGAATTCAGTGACAAAGGCTAATAAACATTTGTCCAAAACATACAAACAAGAAAAGCCCCTGGGAGTAATTTAAGTTTCCGATTCTTCTGCGGTTACTTAGAAGGATTTTGGAAGTCTGTCCTGAATATAGTATATTGAAAACAATTCAGAGAAAACAGTTTTGTTCTGTTAGATTTTCTTTTTCTGTTTATAGATAGATATCAGCAATTTCCAATTGATATTGACCCCCAGCACCCTCTAATGCAATCTGAATAGATATGAAAATCAAGACCCTTCATGGCTGACAAATAATCATACTTCTTCACACCTCCTCCCCAGTATTTCCCTTATCCAAGCCCTGGGACTCCTATGGATCAGGAATGGTGTGGCCAGCAGGACCAGGGCAGTGATTCTTCCCCTGTCCCTGGCACTAGTTGGGCACCACCTCGAGTGCTGTGTCCAGTTCTGGTCATTCAATTTAGGAAGGACATGGAGGGGCTGGAGCCTGTCCAGAGAAGGGCAACAAGTCTGGTGAGGGGTCTGGAACACAAGTTCTGTGAGGAGTGGCTGAGGGATCTGAGGTTGTTTATCCTGGAGAAGAGGAGTCTCAAGGGAGACCTCATCATTCTCTACAACTCCCTGACAGGAGGGTGCAGCCAGGGGATTGGGCTCTTCTGCCAGGGAACAGGGACAGGACAAGAGGGAAAGACTTAAGCTGCACAAGGAGATGTTTATGCTGGACATTAGGAAATATTCTCCACAGAAAGGTGATTGGGCATTGGAATGGGCTGCCCAGGGAGGTGGGTGAGTCACCATCCCTGGAAGTGTTTCAGGAAAGACTGGATGTGGCACTGAGTGCCATGGTCTGGGTGACAAGGTGGTGTTGGGTCACAGGTTGGCCTTGATGCTCTCCAAGGTCTTTTCCAGCCTGGGTGATTCTGTGATGATTGTGACACTGCAGGGCCCTGGGGAAGCAAGGGGCCATTGTGACACTTCAGGGCCTCGTGGAACTGAGAGGACCAGAGTGACACTGTGCACGACATGGCACCACAGAGCCAAGGGGCCACTGTGACACTGTGGGGACACATGGAAGCAAGGAGTCCATGGTGACACTCTGGGTCCTCGTGGAACCACAGAGGCCACTGTGACACTGCAGGGCCTTGTGGAACCAAGGGGCCATTGTGGCACTGCAGAACCACGGAGAGCCTTGTGAGAGCCTGGGGCCCAATGGAATCAAGGGGCCATTGTTCCACTGCAAGGACTCTTGGAATTGAGGGAACAATTGTGACACTGTGGTGCCCCATGGAACAAGGGTCCCAAATGACACTGCAGGATTTTGTGTAACCAGGGCTCCATTGTGACCCTGCAGCACCAAGGAATTCATGGTGGCACTCAGAGACCTCATGGAACCAAGGATCCACTGTGACACTGCAGGGCCTTAGGGAACCAAGGGACTGTTGTGACACTGTGGGGCCCAAGGATCCAAGGGACGTTGTGACACCAAGAAGTACCATGGAACCAAATGGACATTGTGACACTGGGAGGCCTCATGGATTCATGGGGACCATTGTGACACTCTACAGCCTCATGGAACCATGGACACACCAAGGTGGCTGAGAGATTTCATCAGCTGTAGGGTAGGAGGACACTGCAGAGGGACCTGGACAGGCTGGATCCAGGGCTCAAATCCAACAAGGTTATAACAAATGCTGGGTCCTGCACTTTGGCCACAACAACCCCTGCAGTGCTCCAGGCTGGGGACAGAGTGGCTGGACAGCAGCCAGGCAGAAAAGACCTGGGAGCACTGATGGACAGCAGGCTGGACATGAGCCAGCAGTGTGCCCAGGTGGACAGGAAGGCCAATGGCACCTGGCCTGGATCAGGAATGGTGTGACCAGCAGGACCAGGGCAGTGATTATTCCCCTGTGCTCGGCACTGGTTGGGCAACACCTTGGGTGCTGTGTCCAGTTCTGGGCCCCCACTTTAGGAAGGACACGGAGGGGCTGGAGTGTGTCCAGAGAAGGGCAACAAGGCTGGTGAGGGATCTGGAACACAAGTCCTGTGAGGAGAAGATGAGGAAGCTGGGGATGTTTATACTGGAGAAGAGGGTGCTCAGAGGAGACCTCATTGTGCTCTACAACTCCCTGACAAGAGGGTGCAGCCAGGTGGGGTCAGGCTCTATGCCCAGGGAACAGTGACAAGACAAGGGGACCCAGTCATAAAGCAGCACCAGGGAAGGTTTAGGCTGCACATGAGGAAATATTCTTCACAAAAAATATAATTGGGAATTGGAATGGGCTGCCCAGGGAGATCTAATGCTCAGTCTGCACATGGCAGCCTTGAGCTCCTGGTTCCTCAGACTGTAGATGAGGGGGTTCAGGGCTGGAGGCACCACAGGATACAGAACTGACTGTGCCAGATCCAGGGATGGGAACAAACTTTCTGGCTGACTGCAGAGGCCACAACAAACCTGAGTGGTTTCCCTTGTGTCCCCCAGCCCTTGCTGGCCCCAGGGGCTGATGGCATTTGTGCTCACTCAGCTCCATCTCCCCACAGCAGCACCATGGGGGTGCTGACGCCTGCTCTGTGCAGTGCAAACAGGGGCTCCTGAGCCAGTGCTGCCGTGTCTGTGCCTGCAAGGATGGGGCACCTGTGTGAGCTGGGGGAGAGGCCAGGGCTGCAGAGGGGGGATGTTGTTGGCAGGTGCATGAGGACGCCATGGGACGCTGCCCTGGGGTGTCCAGCGCAGTGGGGATGGATCAGCCCCTGCTCTGCTGCTCCTTGCCAGGGTCTCCCCCTTGCAGGGACCTTGCAGAGCACCAGCCATGCTGTTTGCCCCCAGCCTGCCCACGGCCAGCCTGGGGCTGCTCACGGGGGTTTTCTCTGCTCAGCATTGGCCTGGCCAAGTGTTGTGGAGAGAGCCTGGCCAAGGAGCCTGGAGCCCCCAGGCCCTGCCCTGAGGCGTCAGCGCTGCCCCAGCAGTGCCCATGGCCTGTCCCTGCTGCAGCCCCGGCACTGCCACCCCCAGGGCTGTGCCCGGCCCCGAGAGCACTCAGGCCCTGCAGCAACACGAGGGGCAGGAGGGCAGCGGGGCAGTGGCACGGGAGCAGCTCTGGCAACACCAAGTGCTGCTGCTGCTGGGCACAGCTGCTGTGCCAGCACTGATCTGCCCCAGCTCTGCACACAGACATTGCTGCTGCAGCTCCAGGGAAGGGAACAAAAGGGGCATCTCTGGAGAAAACTTTGCTGGGATATCCTTTATTTTGTATAATGTCACTAAGAGGGTGTCACATCCCAAGGTGTCTCCTTAGACCTGGGATCACCTCTGGAGGACATGCAGGTGGTCTGGAACCCAGCTCTTTCCAATGCCCATCAATGAGAGACTGCAGGAGGCTGTTATTAGAGGTTTTCATGGTTGTTTATTATTTCTTATCTCAGGAATGCTTTGTCCAGCTAACAGCGATCTGTCAAGCTAGACATCCAGGGCAGAATCTGCCTGAGAAAGGCAGGAATTATCTTCCATAGTCTAAATTATGTACTAGGTGTTTACAAATGACCCCCAATACAATACAATCTTGTTACATGGTCCAGCTCTGTCCTCATCCAATCTAAAAGTGCCAGCATGTCACCCAGCATGGATGACATGGAGAAGAAGGAGGAAGAGGTATCCACACCCCCAATTCTCCATGTTGGCCACGTGTCCCTTATCACAAACATTCTAGAACTCTGCTAATTCTACATTCCAACAGTCTAATTTACACTCTATTTATTTTTGCGGCTTGCATTTCTTCTCTCAATGATGTTAAATTGTTCCAAGGAGCAAAATCCAGCCCCTGAGACACCTGGGTCTCATTCGAGGGTGTTTGGGGACTGTGCCGCGGTGGGTCATAAACCTTCCAGGGAAGCCAGAGGAATACTCTGGGCTCCCACAGAGGGCAGTCCCTCATTGACACAGTCTGTGACCACAGGGAAGGTGGAGAGAAAATTATGTGAAAGGGCAAAAATAATGAATTTTCTTTGTGCCTAATATTCAAAAACTAAAACAAGGGAAGGAAAAAACCCTCAACTAAACCAATGGAACCGTCAAATATTATTTATATTACAAGAGATTTGCAGAAATTAGCCAGCAGTTTAATGTTCTTGACATCCTTTAGTCATCAGTGTCCACACTGCAGCTTTGAGCTCCTGGTTCCTCAGGCTGTAGATGAGGGGATTCAGGGCTGGAGGCACCACCGAGTACAGAACTGACAGTGTCAGATCCAGGGATTGGGAGGAGATGGAGGGAGGCTTCAGGTAGGCAAAAAATGAGGTGCTGAGAAACTGGGAGAGCACGACCAGGTGAGGAAGGCAGGTGGAAAAGGCTTTGTGCTGTCCCTGCTCTGAAGGGATCCTCAGCACAGCCCTGAAGATCTGCACATAGGAGAAAACAATGAACACAAAACAGCCAAGTCCTAAACAGACACTAACAGCAAGGAAACCAAGTTCCCTGAGGTAGGAATTTGAGCAGGAGAGCTTGAGGATGTGTGGGATTTCACAGAAGAACTGGCCCAGAGCATTGCCATGGCACAGGGGCAGGGAAAATGTTGTGGCTGTGTGCAGCAGAGCATTGAAAAAGCCACTGGCCCAGGCAGCTGCTGCCATGTGGGCACAAGCTCTGCTGCCCAGGAGGGTCCCGTAGTGCAGGGGTTTGCAGATGGACACGTAGCGGTCGTAGCACATGATGGTCAGGTGGAAATACTCTGTTGTTGCGCAGAAAACAAAAAAAACCACCTGTGCAGCACATCCTGCATAAGAGATTGTCCTGGTGTTCCAGAGGGAATTGTGCATGGCTTTGGGGACAGTGGTGAAGATGCAGCCCAGGTCAGTGAGGGCCAGGTTGAGCAGGAAGAAGAACATGGGGGTGTGCAGGTGGTGGCCGCAGACTACGGCGCTGATGATGAGGCCGTTGCCCAGGAGGGCAGCCAGGGAGATGCCCAGGAAGAGGCAGAAGTGCAGGAGCTGCAGCTGCTGCGTGTCTGCCAGTGCCAGCAGGAGGAAGTGGCTGATGGAGCTGCTGTTGGACATTTGCAGTGTCTTGGCAAGGGGATCTGTAAGAACAGTAATCATGGAACAGTTTGGTTTGGAGAGGACTTTAAATACCCCAGCCCAGCTTGATAGCACTTTCCCCCCACTGCCTGCCCTGGGCTCTGCTGCCTGGAGCTGTCCCTGTCAGCAGCTGTTTCCCTGTGCCCAGGGCTGGGCCCTGCCAGTGCTGCCAGAGCCCAGCCCAGCCCTGGTGGCTCAGCTCTGCCCTGCAGACCCCTCCCAGCACAGGGCACTGCCTAGGGCAGCTCTGACTCTGAAGGTTCTCAGCAACCCTGAGGAGGCTGGAAAAGAGACACTGAAGCTTCCTTAAGGAGTCCTGTGCTGATATCTGTCACTGCCTGGTTTATTGAGATCTGAGAGAAAACTTTTTTTTATTTCCCTCAATGTTAACTGAGAGATGAATATCAATGTGCAATTTCTCATCCAGGCAGCTGAGAGCAGCAGATGAAAAAAACAGGATTTTTCCCTTCTATGCAGCTCCTGTCTTACTGTACTTACTGTATAATCTCCTTGGAAATGTTCTGGTATTAAATGTTATGCTGGGAGCAGTCCTGAATAATGCAGCATCCACACCACACAAGGAGAACAGTTCCAAACCCTACCAGCTGTCTCCTTCCACCCAGACCTTGTCCCCCTGTGCTGTGAGCAGCTCCCAGGGCTGGCTGAGAGCTGTCCCTGGCAGGCAGCAGAGTCCCTGCCCCAGCACAGCACCCTGGGCTGCCGGACCCTGCTCTGCAGGACAGCCCTGGGCACCCCTGGCTGCTCTACACAAGAGAGAATCAGAGAATGTACTCACAGAGTCTGTAGGCATTGGGATGTTCCAGCTTTAGGAGATCACTCCAGCAGCTGCAGCTGCCTTGTCCTGCAGCCAGAGGCTTCCTGTGTCAAGGGCTGGGAGTGATTCTGCCCCAGTCACTTCTGAGCATCTTCCCAGCCCTGACTGATTGAAGCTCTCTGTGCCTCTGTGCTGTGCCCGGGGTGGCTGCAGGCAGTGCCCCAACCCTGCTGGGCTGGGAGAAGAGCTGCTCATCAAGAGAAATGTATTTTTGAAGCTCTTCTCGGTTGCCAGGGGCTCCCTTTGTGCCAGGAGCCCAGCCGAGCTCTGCAGCACAACACAGAACAAGGTTCTTTAATGACCCTCTCGGGGGTTGTTCTAAAATCCTGAACATCAGTCCCTGAAAGGGAGCTGAAGAAACCCCTCAAGAACTCCAAGGCAGAATCGAACTCCAAAGTTTCTTGAAGTTTTAATGGGTCCCACTGAGCGACAAAACTAAGAAAGTGTCCCCAGATTCCAGTTAGAGCAGGAAATTGGAGGCAGAGATGACAGGAGGGGACAAAGAGAAGCCAAGTCTTGGTGCCCTGGGGCACAGCAGAGTCTGTGCCACCAAGGGCTGTGAGGAGACACCTTGTCCTGAGCCACTGGCACAGCCCCAGCAAGGCTGGGCACTGTCACCCCTTGTCCTGCCCTCAGCATCTCCCCACATCCCAGTGGCCTCAGGGATCTGCTGGGACCAGTCCCTGGGGAGCCTTGGTCAGGAATGGCCCTGGGGGCTCCTTCATGCTCCCAGGGACTGCAGGTTTTTCAGAGGACTTTGGGTTTTGCTTTTGCCTTGGAGTATCTAAGATCTTTGTGCAATCATGGCCTCCAATTATCTGCTTTAATTAGTCCCTTGAGAGGCTTTGTCAGTAACAACACTCAGTGGGGCTCATTAATGCTTCAAGGTACTTCAGCTTTTTAAGGTACTTGGAATTTCCCATTTGACACCAACTCTTTTAGTAGTTTGTGCAATCCTGGCCCTGATAATCTGCTTTAATGAGTCCCTTGAGTATTTTGTATTGCCATACAGTGGGGCTCATTAATACTTAGAGATACTCAAGGTTTCAAAGGTACTTTGGATTTTCCTTTCCTCTCTGAGTCTCTGAGACTCAGATTTTTGGGCAATCATGTCCTCCAATTCTCTCCTCCAAGGAGTCCATGAGGAGCCTGTGTTGGGGATGGACCTCAGTGGGACCCATTAATGCTTTGAGACACTTTGGGTTTTTCTTCTGACTTGGACTCCTGGAAAGGTTTGAGCAATCTTCTCTCAGGCCCTGAAATTCAAGGGCTCAGCAGCAAATGCACCATGGGGCTCATTGGGGTCAAGCAAGTCCTGAAAAACCATGGATCTGCCTTGATTTCCCTCTGGTCTGGTGCAGCTCATCAGGAAATTTTCCTACTATTGTTATGGAGAAATAACTGAAAGAGCTTCTTAGCTTTTTAATAATTTATTATAATTGTAAAGGGTATGTTTTATTCCTGTTCTCTTTAGAGCAGAGGTGATTGCAGCATTCTTTGATTGATATTGACCCAAGGTTTCTCTTCAGGAAGTCTGGCCTGCTCAGAGAAGCTGTGTCTTGAGGTCTGACCCAGTGTGGACAGCCTTGCTCCACATTCCCCAGCCCCATCCTGTCTGGAACCTGCTCTGCTTGGAGAACTGACTGCACTCAGGCAAACAGGGGTTTTCCTGGTTCTTTTGAAGCAATCCGAAATTCCTAACTTTCCACATTGAAAACAGACACACTCCACAGGTGTGTGCCAGCCCAAGGTGCCACCAATGAGGTTCCCCTTTCCCAAGGCAGAGTCATGCAAGGAATGTTTGAGAGCTTTGGACTCCTTGGTTCCCTGAGGCCTTGCAGTGTCACCAAAGCCCCTTGGTTCCATGAGGTTCTGTACTGTCACAGTGGAGATTTGGTTCCATGGGGCCCCACAGTGACACAATGCTCTTTTTGTTTCCATGAGGCCTTGATCTGTCACAATGGACCCTTGTTTCTATGAGGTTCATTGGTGTCCCCATGGTCTCCTTGGTTCCAGGAGGCATCACAATGTCACAATGGACCCCTGGTTCCATGAGGTTCCTGCAGCAGGACTTCCCCTATGGCCCAGCAGAGCTCATCTGTTCTGTCCATCAGCTGGGGCCATAACTCAGGGCATCTTCCCCTTTCAGGAATTGTTGAGATAACCCAGGCTGGACATCTGTCCTGTCCTGAGTTCTCTCTGGTGCCAGGGAGGTGAAATTCCCAGCTGACCATGAACATCTTGCCTTGAGAGCAGACTGAAGGGAGATAAGCCTTGAATTTCTGAGTGACACACACTTCACTTTGCAAACTATAAGAGACACACAGAACTTTCACAAAGCAGAATTCTTCTGCATAGTCCCTGTAAACGGGTAGGGCTTCTCCCCCAGGTCTGGATGCATCTTGGTAGTTCCTTTTCTGGAAGCTGGGTCAAAGGGCTCCATGTGCACTCTCTCATCAATTCAGTGCTAAGTTACATTGACTCTGATCTCTGCCATGTCTTCACTAGCTGTAATATAGGTAACTTTATTGTGCACTGTGTTTGTATCTATCTACCTGTACTTTTGTTTATCCTGTGCAGTAAGTAGTCCATTTAAGGTCTCTTGTCTCTCAATCTTGAGTTTATTCAGTAAATAATTCATTTCATAGTAGACCTAAATAGCCCATCTAAAGAAATTAGGAAGCAAAAGCAATTCAATGTGCAGGTGGCCTGAAATAGTGCTACTGCCAGAAAGCTGAGCATAAGGCAGGACTTTTCTAAGCCTTCACTCCATTCAAAACATACTTCATTTAAAAACAAAAAGAGAGAATATTTTTTCCCAGTTATTATTTTCCTTTTTAGTCGTTGATATCATCAGTCTTTAGTTGACATTGATCCCCAGCAGCTCCTCATGCAGTCTGAATAGATATGAAAATCAAGACCCTTTATGGATGACAATCAATCAGACTCTGTCCCTACCCCCACCCCACCATTTCCCCCATCCAACCCCTGGCACTCAGAGCAGCCTTGTGCAAATCTGAGCTCCCTCCAGCCCAGGCTGTGCCTGCAGCTTTCAGCTCCTTGGCACCAACTCCCACCTGCTTTCCTTGGGGAAGGAGCTGTCCAAGACACAGAGGGATGTTCATTTCTTGTCAGCAAACAAAGCAAGAGAGAGGCACAGCTGTATAAAAAAGAGAGGTCCAGCCCAAGGAGTGCTGGGGATTGGAGCCATATCCAGGGGTGTCCCCAGGGCTCAGGACTGGGGCCAGGGCAGTTCAATCTCTTTATTGCTGATCTGGACGAGGCCATCGAGGGCACCCTCAGTCAGTTGCCAGGTGAGCCCAGGCTGGCTGGGAGTGTGGCTGTGCTGCAGGGCAGGAAGCTCTGCAGAGGGATCTGCACAGGCTGGAGCCGTGGGCCCAGGACAATTGGATGAGGTTCACCAAGGCCAAGGGCCAGCTCCTGCCCTGGGCTCACAACCATCCCAAATCCCTGGCTGTGCCCTGCCCCTGATCCCCACAGCCTGTCCTGTTTCCTTCATCCCTGCATTGCCAGGCACTTTCTGGGACAAGGGAGCTCTGCTGTGGGGATGGAGGGAGGTGCAAGTGCCACCCCTGCACTGGGAGCCACAACTCATGAGGTTTGTGTCCTTTGGGGTCAGGAACTGGTGAGACTCAGAGGCACAGGAAGGTTTCTCTTCGCTGCCAACAAACAAAAGTTGAACATGATACAATTTAATAACCATCACAGCTCTTCCCTCAGCTCCGTGCCGTGTCCCAGTAGGATCTGATGAGTCTACCACCCACAAGGGATTTGTGTACAAAACCAATTTTAGACAAAGATGATTCTGCCGCAGATATAAACACTGTTCAAGTGTTATATGGGATGCTCTGCTTGGAGTGGGGGTTAAACACCTCAAACAATGCCCTGTTTTCAAAGCTGTCAGTGGTAGATGGAGCAGTCAGCCTAATTTGGATGTTGAGGAAATGCTGAAACCAGCCTGACTCATTTTATTCCTCCTGTCCTGTCTGATCTCCTTTCTTGCCCCTTCCACCCTTTGTGTTTTGTCTCCCCGCAGGCCCCCAGTGAAGAGCCTGGCTCTGTGTTCTCCATCAGCTCCTGGCTGGCTCTGCCAGGTTGGGATGAGGAGCCCCTCAGCCTTCCCTGCTCCGGGCTGGACAAGCCCAGCTCCCTCAGCCTCTCCTCACAGACAAAGGGTTCCAGCCCCACCTTGGAGGCCCTTCCCTCACCCAGCTCCAGCTGCCAGACATCTTTCCTGCCCTGGAGACCCCAAACCAGGCCCCAGTGACCTGGATAATCCACGTCCTTGATGTCCTGGTCACACAGCCCTGGCCCCTTGTCCCCGTGTCAGGCTCTGGGGTTGGTTTGTGGAACATCCTTGGGGGGGAGGCTGTGGCTCCAGGTGGAGCAGGGGGATACTGAGGGACAGGGGACCCTGCTGGGCATGAACAGCACTGGACTCCTCTGGGAAAACTGTGAGGGGGGCTGGGGCAGAGTGACCAACCCAGTGACCTCTCACAGCCCTCCTGTGATGTCACAGTCAGCTCTATGATGTCACAGACAGCCCTGATGCTCAATGACCTCGCATAACCCACTCTGTAGTGTCACAGCCTAGTCTGTGATGTCACAGCCCACTCTGTGATGTCAGAGCCCTCTCTGTGACCTCACATTTCCAGATGATAAATTGCCTACCCCAGGTGAGCTAACACAATGCTTGTTCTCCAAAACCACTGGCCTCTGGAAACTGCACAATGCCTGTTGTGTAAGAAGGGGAACTGGAATTCACCAGCCTCAGTGTCCTGCAACTCAACCAGGCCCACTGCAACATTGGGGTCCACGATCACCAGGGACCACCAGAGAGACCCCCAGGAGTGAAGAATGCATGGGTAAAGGGGAGAGGAAATATGTTAATGATTTTGGGGAAATGATTATCATATGTGTACTTAGTCCAGGACAATCAATGAATATGTATGCCAAATACAGAATATAAACAGAAACTTTCCTGTACTCAGCATGCATGGCTTTGGGAAGAGATGTCCTCCCCATGCATCCAGACAAATAAAGAATGCTGCTTTTTAGTGCTACATTGGTGTTTAGGAATTTTTTAATTTTACTGAATTTTTGGTAACACTCCCGCTCCCAAGGAAAAATATGTCTCCTGCTGTTCACAAAAAGAGAAGGGATGGTGAGATATATGGTGGTCAGATGCTGCCTGGGGTACAGTGACCATGAAATAAATGTGTTTTTCAATATTCTGTGAAAGAAGGAGGGGTATCAAAAAAACTTCTACACTGGACCTACAGTGAGCAGACTTTGGCCTGTTCAGGATGCAGATTTGGGGAGTGCCAAATCAATTACTGATTTTTTAAGGGGAAACAGCCCTTAAAAACGAATGGGTCCAGGAAAGATGGACACACTTCAAAAAGAAATCTTGAAGGAGCAGGACACATTTCTGTGCCAAAAAGTGAGCTAGAGAGGTCTGGCTGGGCATGGAGCTTTTTCCAGTAATCCAGGGGAAAAAGTGTACATCACCTTTGGACAGAGGGTACCTAAGGAAGCGTTTGAGGGTGTTGTTAGGTCATGCAGAAAGAAAATTAGAGAGGTGAAAGCGCAATTAGAAGACAACCTGTCTCCTCCTGTGAAGGAAGATAAAAATTATTTTATCAATACATTATTGGCAAAAGGAGGGGTGAGGACAACCTCCATTCTTTACTGGGGGGAATATGATTACTGAAGATGAGGGAAAGGCTGAGCAACTTAACCCCTTCTTTGCCTCACTTTTCAAAAATAAGACAGGTTTGCCCTTTGGACAAGGGTTCTCCTGAGCTGGTAGATGAGGACAGGGAGCAGAACAGGCCCCTGAAATCCAGGAGGAGGCAGCTGGGCACCTGCTGAGCCACTCAGATGCTCACAGGTGTCTCTGGGAGCAGATAGGATTCATTGTAGGGGGATGAGGGAGCTGCTGGATGAGCTCCCCAAGCTGCTCTCCATCATTTACCATCAGTCCTGGCTCACCAGGGAGGTCCCAGAGGACTGGAGGTGCCAATGTGAGCCCATCCCCAAGAAGGGCTGGAAGGAGGATCTGGGGAACTCCAGGCCTGTCAGCCTGACCTCAGTGCCCAACAGGGTGATGGAACAGATCACCTTGAGTGCCATCACAGGGCACCTGCAGGATGGCTGAGGGATTAGAGCCAGCCAGTGTGGATTTCAATATCTGCATTGATGATCTGGATGAGGGCATTGAGTGCAGCATCAGCAAATGTGCAGATGTCACCAAGCTGGGTGTGAGTGTGGATCTGCTGGAGGGTAGGAGGGCTCTGCAGAGGGACCTGGACAGGCTGGATCCAGGGCCCAGATCCAACAGGGTTTAACAAGAGGTTTAACAAGACCAAGTGCCAGGTCCTGCACTTTGGCCACAACAACCCCTGCAGTGCTCCAGGGTGTGGACAGAATGGCAGGAGAGTGGCCAGGTAGAAAGGGACCTGGGGACAGTGATGCACAGCAGACAGGACATGAGCCAGCAGTGTGTCCAGGTGGCCAGGAAGGCCAGTGGCACCTGGGCTGGATCAGGAATGGTGTGGCCAGCAGGACCAGGGCAGTGATTCTTCTCCTGTGCTCAGGACTGGTTGAGCAGCACCTCAAGTGCTGTGCCCAGATTTGGGCCCCCCAATTTAGGAATGACATGGAGGGGCTGAAGCGTGTCCAGAGCAGGGCAAGAAAGTTTGTGAGGATCTGGAACACAAGTCCTGGGAGGAGCAGCTGAAGGAGCTGGGGATGTTTATCCTGGAGAAGAGGACCCTCGGGGAGACCTCATCACTCTCTATAACTCCCTGACAGGAGAGTGCAGCCAGGTGAGGGTTAGGCTCTTTTCCCAAAACAGTGAGAGGACGAGAGGACACAGCCTTATCTGCACCAGGGGATGTTTAGGAAACATCCAGGGGGATGGACATTAGAAAATATTCTTCACAGAAAGGGTGATGGGCTGCCCAGAGAGATGGGTGAGTCACCATCCCTGGAGGTGTTTCAGGAAAGACTGGATGTGTCACTGAGTGCCATGGTCTGGGTGTCAAGATGGTGTTGGGTCACAGGTTGGATTTGATGCTCTCAAAGATCTTTCCCAACCTGATTAATTCTGTAATTCTGTGATGATTGTGACATGGCAGGGCCCTGGGGAAGTAAGGGGCCAGTGTTATTCTGTTAGGCCTCATGGAACCACAGACACTTCAAGGCCTCATATAACCAAGGGGCCATGGTGACACTGCAGAACCAAGGAGAGCATTGCTGCACTGTGGGACCTCATGGAACCAAGGATCCATTGTGACTCTGCAGGGCCTTGGGGAGCCAAGGGGCCATTGTGAAACCGAGGGGCCCAATGGAACCAAAGGGCCATTGTGACTCACAAGGGTGTTGGGGAACCAAGGGGCTTTTGTGACACTAAGGAGCCTCCTGGGATCATGGAGACCATTGTGACACTTAAGGCCATCATGGAATCATGGTGACACCAAACTGGGTGCGAGTGTGGATTTGCTAGAGGGTAGGAGGGCTCTGCAGAGGGACCTGGAGAGGTGTTATGAATTGGTTTAAACACAGAAGACCAAAATAAATGAAACCTCTGTGAATAAAACTAGTTGGACTCAAAAAGGTTTGAAATACACCCAAGAAAAGTGATTAAAACCAAACAGGGTTAGACGTTAGTGCCAAAAAATTAACATATTTTATTTAATATTAAAAGAGGTAAAGAGAAAGAAAGAGAGAAAGAATTAGAAAAAGAGTTGTGCTAGGGGGCCTGGGGGGGACAGGGAGAGAGTGATGTGTTAGGTAGAAATATATCACCCTTCTGGGGGTTCCAATCACAGCTCATTGCTCCTCTCCATCTTGAATTCTTGGTAGTGAGGATCCCCCACCACTACACTGAAAAGCACAGAATCCAGTGGATTAATGTACATTTGGCCAGGTGGAAACACCCAGGTGCCTCCCCTGCAGGGGTCCAGTTTGAGACTGTCTCTTGCAGCACTGTGGATAATTCTGCAGTGCTCTGGTGCAGGGTCCCCTTTTGGGGGGAACCTTTGGGGGGACCCCTTGGTGGGCCACGACACCCCCTCTGCTGTGCATAAGCTTTTTCCAGGGTGAATGTCACATCCTGAGGTGTCTCCTAAGACCTGAGATCACCTTAGGTGGACATGCAGGTGGTCTGGAACCCAGCTCTTTCCGATGCCCGCCGATGAGAGACTGCAGGAGGCTGTTCTTACAGGTTTTCATGGTTGTTTATTCTTCCTTATCTCAGGAATGCTTTGTCCAGCGAACAGCGGTCTGCTCGCCAGACGTCCAGGGCAGAATCTGCCTGGTAGAGGCAGGATTTATCTTTTATAGTCTAAATTATGTACAAGGTATTTACAAATGACCCCCAATACAATACAATCTTGTTACATGGTCCAGCTCTGTCCTCATCCAATCTAAAAGTGCCAGCATGTCACCCAGCATGGATGACACGGAAAAGGAGGAAGAGGTATCCACACCCCCAATTCTCCATGTTGGCCATGAGTCCGTTATCACAAACATTCTAGAAATCTGCTAATTCTACATTCTAACAGTCTAATTTACACTCTATTTATTTTGCAGCTTGCATTTCTTCTCTCAATATTGGTAAATTGTTCCAAGCAGCTAAATCCAGCCCCTGAGACAGCTGGGTCTTATTCGAGGGTCTTTGGGGACGCACCAGGGGGGTCTTAAACCTTCCAGGGAAGCCAGAGGAATACTCTGGACTCCCACAGGAGCGACGGCGGTGGCGTCTGGTGAGAGGGGACAGGGACCGGGAATGGGGATGGGGACAGGAATGGGAATGGGGACAGAGACCGGGAATGGGGACAGGGAATGGCAATGGGGACAGGGAATGCGGACAGGGACCTGGAATGAGGACAGGGACTGGGAATGGGGACAGGGACCGGGACTGGGACCGGCTTTGGGGATTGGTTTTGGCTTTAGTTCTTCCAAGAGCAGAGCAGCTGCTGTAAAGTTGTTTCTGGTAAAGGCACGTCAGGCTCCAAAGGCAAAGAGCCCAAGGATCTCAAGTCCTTGTTTAATCTTTCTGCCACAAAGTCCCGATGGAAGCAGGAGCAGCTCTCTGCTGCAAGAGGTCAAACCTGCGGCCTGGTGCAGAGTCTCCAGAGGCAGATGCTCCCTGGCCTTTCTTCTTCTCTTCTTTTCCTCCTCATCTTCCTCTTAGTCTTCTCTCCCGTGCTGGTAGTGATGATGATGATAGTGGGGAGGAAGAGAGAGCAACGTGAGAGAAGTGAAAGAGAGCTCTGGCTCCAATACACGGGTTTTTATTGACAAATTTCCCAATGATCAAAAAACCGGAATCCAAACATTTCTCCTGAATCTATTAGAATTGTTCTGTAATACAGAAGTTTACATCTAAGTAGTGCACATGGCCTGTCTGTTCTGTCTGAAGAATATTGGAAAAGTTCTTAACATAGTTTTATTTTCTCTAGAGCTGTGGTTTTGAGTTTTCACTGCAGGTTATTTTTGACACCAGATTCTAAGGCTTTTACTTTTAAGGCACTTCATATTGTTATCTACTTCAAACTAAGATTTATACTTCTACTACATATCCATGCAAACTAATATTTCTATTTAATTAAAACAAATGCACAGACGTCTATTGCATGTCTGTGTGGCATAATGTAGTTTAATTTCTCAAAAGGTTTTTAATTTAATTCCTGCAGTCTGTTCTCTCTCAGAGGGACTCAGAGAGGCTTCTGTGTTCCACACTCCAATATCCAGGAATGGGTACAGGGACATGGTAATGGGAACGAAAAGAGGAACCGGAAATCGGAATATAGGAACGGGACACAGAATACGGAAATAGCAATTGGATAGAGAATATGTGATAGGGATTTAGAAGATGGGACAGGGACTGGAAATTGGAATATGGGAATGGGTTGGGAATAGGAATATGGGAACTGCACTGGAAATATAGAAATGGAAATGTTGTATGTACATATGTGTGAGAGCTTCCTGTCAAATCCTTATCCTTCCCAACACACAGGGAATATGGGAATGGGAATACGGGAACGACAACCAGGCAGAGAATATGGGACAGGGAGACAGAAGGAGAGCGGGAATGGGAATTGGACTGGGATGGGAGGCAGAAGGATGTGGAGCCCCCAGCCAGGTGTCTTCCCAACACGGATCAGCAGCACCAGGGCTCAGCGGGGCTCTGCCCACCGGGGGTCACTGGGGATCATCCAGCGCGGATCCTGCCCTGGGGGATGGAGCTGGAGCAGCGCAAGAAGCTCTTCCCGCACTCGGGGCACTCGCAGGGCTTCTCTCAGTGGAGACTCCGTTGGTGTCTGGTCAAGTGAGATCTGTGTGAGAAGCTCTTCCCACACTTGGGGCACTCGCAGGGCTTCTCTCAGTGGAGACTCCGTTGGTGTTTGGTCAAGTGAGATCTGTGTGAGAAGCTCTTCCCATGCTCGGGACTCTCGTAGGGTCTCTTCCTGGTGTGCATGCGCTGGTGGGTGACGAGGTGTGACCTTTCTCTAAAGCGCTTCTAGCAGTCGGAGCAGCTGAACGGCCTCTCATCCGTATGAATGCGATAGTGCCTGACGAGACGAGAGCTGTTCAGAAACCACTTCCTGCATTTATCACACTCGTAGGGTCTCTCCCCAGTGTGGATGAGCCGGTGGTTGTTGAGGGCAGAGTTGGACTTGAAGCCCTTCCCACAATCGGTGCAGCAGAACGGCTTCTCATCCCTGTGACTGCAATAGTGCCTGCGGAGATCAGAGCTGGTCAGAAACCTCTTCCTGCATTTATCACACTCGTAGGGCCTCTCCCCAGTGTGGATGCACCGGTGGGTGATGAGAGCAGAGCTCTGCTTGAAGCCCTGCCCACAGTCAGGACACTCATGAGGCCTCTCATCCGTGTGAGTGCGATAGTGTTGGCGGAGCTTGAAGCCAGTCTGAAACCTCTTCCTGCATTGATCACACTCGTACGGCCTCTTTCCAGTGTTGTTATTGGTGCACAGCCCGGCTTGAGGTCTGGCTGAATCTCTTCCCACCCTCCCCACACTTGTAGGTCCGTTCCCCTGTGTGGATTCTCTGGTGTCTGATCAGCTCCGCTTTCCACCTGAATATCTTCTCACACTGCGAGCACTTGTGGGGCTTCTCCCCACGGTGAAGCTGCTCACGCAGCCCCAGCTCCGAGCTCTGAGCGCCTCCCTGGACTGGGCTCGCTCTTTCCTGCTGGGATCCCCGGGCTGGGCGTTTGCAGCCCCTCCTGCTGCGGGATCTGCGGGGCTTTTCCTCCCCGTTGCATTCCTGTGCCGTGGAGCCGCTGCAAACGGCCTCTTGCCCGAGGCTGTGCCGCGGGTATTTGTCCTCCCTGCCGTCCGTGCTCAGCCCCTTGTCTGGAGGAGGAAGGACAAGGACACGATGGGATTTGCCTCCGTGCCACAGGGAAGGGCAAGGAGATCCCCCCAGGGCTGTGCTGCAGCCGGGGCCGTGCTGGGGCTGGGAGATGGAGCAGGACACAGGAGGAAAGGGGCACTGACTTCCTCCTCACCTGCCTGCGGCTCCCGGGACATCGACATCTTCCTCGCGGCTTATTCCTCCTCCTCCATGCATCCAAGGTTTGGGAAATGATGGTTTGGGGAGAAAACAAGGGCCGAGCGCGTTGGGTTTGATGGTGGCGCTGCCCGAGGGCAGCTGGAGAAGTCAGCGCCCCTTTCAGCCTCGGGGGCCCGGAGCCCGCTCAGCACCGAGCTCCCGCACCCCTCCAGGCTGCGGGGGTTCCCCGGCTCCGGGATCGCCCCTGGGCGCTCTCCCCGCTCCGGGGCTCCCGCCTTCCCCCCCCGGCTCTGCCGGGGATCCCCAGAGCCGATATCGCCCCCTCCCCGCCGCTACCGGGCGATCGCCACGCGGCACCGCCAAGATCCCGCCAGGGCCATTCCCGGCTCGGCTTTGGGCTCCGGCAACATCCGAACAACCCCCGAACCGTAAAATAAAACCCTCCCGGAGCCCCCCACGATGGATTTGGGGCGAGATCCCCCTCTCCGCTCACCTGCGGGTTTTTGGGGGGGCGATGCTGCCGCACCCGGGGGAAGCTGCGCTCTGTGCGGGTGGGCGGCAGAAGCGCCTGGTTCCAAAATCGCTTCTGCTCTTCCTGCCGCTCCTCCCGTGTCCCTCCTCTTCCTCCCGCTGCTGCTCTTCCTCCTCTTCCCGCTCCTCCTCCGCTCCCAGCCCGGCCCGGGCAGGTGCCGACACCCAAAAGCAGCCGCGCTTTGCCCCGGGCGGTGTCGGAGCGGCTGCGACCCCCGCGGCGCTGCGAGTGATACTGGGAGCGCTGGGAATGACAGCGAGAGCAGCGTCAGCGATGCTGAGAGCCCCGGGCAGGAACTGGGAGCGCTTTCCCTGCCAGTGCCGCTCTTACTGGGAGCGCTGGGAGGGAACTGGGAGCAAAGAGCGCCCGGCCATGACCGCAGCTGGCGGTGGGCGGGGCCAGAGGGCGTGGTTATGCAAATTAGGGAGCGACCGCGCGCTGGGATTGGTGGGCGGGAGCGGCGCGGAGTTGCCGCGATCACGTGAGCGCCGTGAGGGGAACAGAGCGATGGCGGCGGCGTCCGGTGGGAGGGGAAAGGGAGCGGGAATGGGGACAGGGAACGGGAATGGGGACGGGAATGGGGACAGGGAACGGGAACGAGAATGGGGACAGGGAATGGGGACAGGGAATGGCGGCAGAGACCGGGAATGGGGACTGGGAACGGGAATGGGGACAGGGTATGGAGATGGGGACAGGGAACGGGAATGGAGACAGGGAGCGGGAATGGAGACAGGGAGCGGGAATGGGGACAGGGAATGGCAATGGGGACAGGGAATGGCAATGGGGACAGGGAACGGGAATGAGACCGGGAATGGGAACAGGGAGCAGGACCGGGACCGGCTGTGGGGATTGGTTGTGGCTTTAGATCTGCCAAGAGCAGAGCAGCTGTTGGCTGCTGTAAAGTTGTTTGTGGGAAAGGCACGTCAGGCTCCAAAGGCAAAGAGCCCAAGGCTCTCCAGTCCCTCTTCAATCTCTGCCACAAAGTCCCGATGGAAGCAGGAGCAGCTCTCTGCTGCAAGAGGTCCAAGCTGCGGCCTGGTGCAGAGTCTCCAGAGGCAGATGCTCCCTGGCCTTTCTTCTCCTCTTCTTTTCTTCTTCCTCTTCTTCTTCTCTCCCGTGCTGGTAGTGGTGATGATGGTGGTGGGGGAGGAAGGGAGAGCAATGAGAGAGGAGGGAGAGAGAGCTCTGGCTCCAAGACACAGATTTATATTGACAAATTTCACAATGATCAGAAAACAGGAACCTGATGCATTTCTCCTAAACCTGTTAGAATTGGGATTTTGTAATACAAAAGATAACATCAAACTTGTGCACAGGTGGTGTTTGTTCTATCTGAAGAATACAAGCAAAATTCTTATTGTATTTTTATTCTCTCTAGAGCTCTGGTCTTGAGCTCTCACTGCAGGTTATTTTTCACACCAGATTCTAATGCTTTTACTTTTAAGGCACTTCAAACATATTGTTACTTACTTCAGACTAAGACTTATATTTCTACCTCATATCTATGTAAATTAATATTTCTACTTAGAAACAAAAGCACAGACCTCTATTTCATGTCTGTGTGGCATAATGTAGTTTCATTTCTCAAACCGTTACTAATTCCTGCATTCTGTCCTCTCTTGGAGGGACTCAGAGAGGCTTCTGTTTTCCCCAGTCCCACATCTAGAAATGGGGACGGGGAGATGGGATCGGGAATGGAAACAGGAACAGGGAATGGGAGTGTGGGAATGGGACAGGGAATACGGAAATAGCAATTGGAGAGAGAATATGGAATGGGGACTTAGAAGATGGGAAAGGGATTGGAAATTGGAATACGGGAATGGGATTGGGAATAGGAAATGGAAATGTTGTACATACATATCTGTGAGAGCTTCCTGTCAAATCCTTATCCTTCCCAACACACAGGGAATATGGGAATGGGAATACGGGAACGACAACCAGGCAGAGAATACGGGACAGGGAGAGGGAAGGAGAGCGGGAATGGGAATTGGACTGGGATGGAGCCAGGAGGATGTGGAGCCCCCAGCCAGGTGTCTTCCCAACAGGGATCAGCGGCACCAGGGCTCAGCGGGGCTCTGCCCACCGGGGGTCACTGGGGATCATCCAGCGCGGATCCTGCCCTGGGGGATGGAGCTGGAGCAGCGCACGAAGCTCTTCCCACACTCGGGGCACTCGCAGGGCTTCTCTCAGTGGAGACTCCGTTGGTGTCTGGTCACATGAGAGCTGTGTGAGAAGCTCTTTCCACACTCAGGACATTTGTAGGGTCGCTCCCCGGCGTGGATGCGCCGGTGCTTGACGAGGGCGGAGTTGTACTTGAAGCCCCTCCCGCAGTCAGAGCAATGGAATGGCCTCTCATCTGTGTGGATGCGATGGTGTCTGACGAGATGGGAGCTGGTCCGAAACGTCTTCCTGCATTTATCACATTCGTAGGGTCTCTCCCCAGTGTGGATGAGCCGGTGGCTGAGTAAGTGTGACTTGTGCTTGAATCCCTGTTCACAATCAGGACACTCATAAGGCCTCTCATCCCTGTGAATGCGATAGTGCAGGAGCAGACTGGAGCTGGTCTGAAACCTCTTCCTGCATTTATCACACTCGTAAGGTCTCTCCCCACTGTGGGTGTGCCGGTGCCTGGCAAGGTGTGAGTTGAGCTTGAAGCACTTCCCGCACTCAGGACACTCAAAAGGCCTCTCATCCTTGTGAGTGTGGTAGTGCAGGACGAGACAGGTGTTGGTCTGAAACCTCTTCCTGCATTTATCACACTCGTACGGCCTCTCTTCAGTGTGGGTTCTCTGGTGCACAGTCAGCTGTGTGCTCCACCTGAATCTCTTCCCACACTCCAAACACTCGTACGGCGTCTCCCCAGTGTGGATCCTCTGGTGTGCAGCCCTCTTTGAGTACAACCTGAATCTCTTCCCACACGCCCCACACTCGTAGGGCCGTTCCCCTGTGTGGATTCTCCAGTGTTCAGTGAGTTCTGATTTCCACCTGAATCCCTTCCCACATTGCGAGCACTTGTGGGGCTTCTCACGCAGCCCCAGCTCCGAGCTCCGGCCGCCTCCCCGGCCCGGGCTGGCTCTTTCCTGCTGGGATCCTCGGGCTGTGCGTTTGCAGCCCCTCCTGCTGCGGGATCTGCGGGGCTTTTCCTCCCCATTGCATTCCTGCGCCGTGGAGCTGCTACAAACGGCCTCTTGCCCGGGGCTGTGCCGCGGGGATTTGTCCTCCCTGCTGTCCGTGCTCAGCTCCTTGTCTGGGGGAGGAAGGACAAGGACACGATGGGATTTGCCTCCGTGCCACAGGGAAGGGCAAGGAGATCCCCCAAGGGCTGTGCTGGGCTGGGAGATGGAGCAGGACACAGGGGAAAGGGGCACTGACATCCTCCTCACCTGCCTGCGGCTCCTGGGACATCGACCTCGTCCTCATGGCCTCCTTCTCCTCCTCCTCCTCGCTGCCGAGCTTTGGGAAATCCTGGTTTGGGGGGAAAACGCGTTGGGTTTGATGGTGGAGCTGCCCGAGGGCAGCTGGAGAAGTCAGCGCCCCTTTCAGCCTCGGGGGCCCGGAGCCCGCCTCAGCACCGAGCTCCCGCACCCCTCCAGGCTGCCGGGGGTCCCCTGGCTCCGGGATCGCCCCTGGGCGCTCTCCCCGCTCCGGGGCTCCCGCCTTCCCCCCCGGCTCTGTCGGGGATCCCCAGAGCCGATATCGCCCCCTCCCCGCCGCTACCGGGCGATCGCCACGCGGCACCGCCAAGATCCCGCCAGGGCCATTCCCGGCTCGGCTTTGGGCTCCGGCAACATCCGAACAACCCCCGAACCGTAAAATAAAACCCTCCCGGAGCCCCCCACGATGGATTTGGGGCGAGATCCCCCTCTCCGCTCACCTGCGGGTTTTGGGTGGGGGGGGGGCGATGCTGCCGCACCCGGGGGAAGCTGCGGCTCTGTGCGGGCGGGCGGCAGAAGCGCCTGGTTCCAAAATCGCTTCTCCTCTTCCTGTCTCTCCTCCCGTGTCGCTCCTCTTCCTCCCGCTGCTGCTCTTCCTCCTCTTCCCGCTCCTCCTGTTCTTCCCGCTCCTCCTCCGCTCCCAGCCCGGTCCGGGCAGGTGCCGACACCCAAAAGCAGCCGCGCTTTGCCCCGGGCGGTGTCGGAGCGGCTGCGATCCGCGCGGCGCTGCGAGTGATACTGGGAGCGCTGGGAATGACACGGAGAGCAGCGGCAGCGATGCTGAGAGCCCCGGGCAGGAACTGGGAGCGCTTTCCCTGCCAGTGCCGCTCTTACTGGGAGCGCTTGGAGGGAACTGGGAGAAAAGAGCGCCCGGCAATGACCGCAGTTGGCGGTGGGCGGGACCGGAGGGCGTGGTTATGCAAATTAGGGAGCGACCGCGCGCTGGGATTGGTGGGCGGGAGCGGCGCGGGTTTGCCGCGATCACGTGAGCGCCGTGAGGGGAGCGGAGCGATGGCGGCGGCGTCCGGTTAGAGGGGAAAGGGAGCGGGAATGGGGACAGGGAACGGGAACGAGAATGGGGACAGGGAACGGGGACTGGGAATGGGGACAGGGAACGGGGACAGGGACCGGGATTGGGGACAGGGAGCGGGAATGGGGACAGGGAGCGGGTATGGGACCGGCTGTGGGGATTTGTTGTGGCTTTAGATCTTCCAAGAGCAGAGCAGCTGCTGTAAAGTTGTTTCTGGTAAAGGCACGTCAGGTTCCCAAGGCAAAGAGCTCAAGGCTCTCCAGTCCCTGTTCAATCTCTGCCACAAAGTCCCGATGGAAGCAGGAGCAGCTCTCTGCTGCAAGAGGTCGGAGCTGCGGCCTGGTGCAGAGTCTCCAGAGGGAGATGCTCCCTGGCCTTTTGTCAGGGTGCACACCACATGCGGAGTCCTTGTGGGTTCTTATAGGGATCTCAAATCGCAAAAGACACAGCAGGGGACAAAAACAATTAACTTTTGCAAAAGATGCACTTTTATTTAGTGCCAACCAAATGCAATAGAGGGACAGAGAGAAAGAGGGAGACAGACAGAGACACAGAGAGAGAGGGGTTGGGATTAGAGCTACCAAGACGGACAGACAATCCTTGTGGAACCAGCCAATAGATGTCCGTTGCCATCTGGGGATATCTCGGGGGTCTTTAGTTTGAGGGTGTCTTTTATTGTCTTTTCTATGGTGTCGGGCAACTGGCCAAAAGGTGGGGAGATTTATGGAATATTGTATGTGGAAATTGTTGCTCCAAGAAGCAGGTGGAGACAGGACTCTGTGCAGGTAGCCTGGGTGGGAGCAGTGCACCATGGCAAGCTCCAGGCCCACAGGAGCAGTGCACCATGGCAAGCTCCAGGCACACAGGAGCAGCGCACCATGGCAAGCTCCAGGCACACAGCCTGTGTAGCAGTGCACCATGGCAAGCTCCAGGCACACCAACAGTCCTTGTCACCAGTTCTGCAGCAAGTCGCCTGTGTAGGAGCAGCACACCATGACCAGTTAATTGTTCTCACACCTGTGGGAGCAGACCTGCCATGGTTGGGATGGGCACCACCTGAGAACAGTCACTTGGCATTCCTCTCTTCCCTTGGCCGGCGCCTTTAAACTGCAGTTCTTTAGGCCTCAGTCGAGGGTCGTTGGGCAGAACATGCGAGAGGCGTTTAGATGGAATCTTACACCTTTCTTCTCTTCTATCATCTTCCTTTTCTTCTTCTCTCCCGTGCTGGTAGTGGTGATGATGATGGTGGGGGAGGAAGGGAGAGCGACGAGAGAGGAGCGAGAGAGAGCTCTGGCTCCAAGACATGGATTTTTATTGACAAATTTCCCAATGATCAAAAAACAGGAACCTGATGCATTTCTCCTAAACCTGTTAGAATTGGGCTTCTGTAATAGAAGTGTTTACATCTAACTTGTGCACAGGTCCTGTTTGTTCTATCTGAAGAATACAGGAAAATTTCTTAACATATTTTTATTCTCTCTAGAGCTCTGGTCTTGAGCTCCCACTGCATGTTGTTTTTCACACCAGATTCTAATGCTTTTACTTTTAAGGCACTTCAAACATATTGTTACTTACTTCAGACTAAGATTTATATTTCTACTTCATATCTATGTAAATTAATATTTCTACTTAGAAACAAAAGCACAGACCTCTATTTCATGTCTGTGTGGCATAATGTAGTTTCATTTCTCAAACCGTTTCTAATTCCTGCATTCTGTCCTCTCTTGGAGGGACTCAGAGAGGCTTCTGTTTTCCCCAGTCCCACATCTAGAAATGGGGACTGGGTGATGGGATCGGGAATGGAAAGAGGAACAGGGAATGGGAATACGGGAATGGGACATGGAATATGGAAATAGCAATTGGAGAGACAATATGGGATGGGGATTTAGTAGATGGGACAGGGCATGGAAATTGGAATCTGGGAACTGCACTGGAAATACAGAAATGGAAATATTGTATGTACGTATGTGTGAGAGCTTCCTGTCAAATCCTTATCCTTCCCAACACACAGGGAATATGGGACTGGGAATATGGGAACGACAACCGGGCAAAGAATACGGGACAGGGAGATGGAAGGAGAGTGGGAATGGGAATTGGACTGGGATGGGAGGCAGGAGGATGTGGAGCCCCCAGCCAGGTGTCTTCCCAACAGGGATCAGTGGCACCAGGGCTCAGCGGGGCTCTGCCCACCGGGGGTCAATGGGGATCATCCAGCGCGGATCCTGCCCTGGGGGATGGAGCTGGAGCAGCGCACGAAGCTCTTCCTGCACTCGGGGCTCTCGCAGGGCTTCTCTCAGTGGAGACTCCGTTGGTGTCTGGTCAAGTTACAGCTCAGTGAGAAGCTCTTCCCACACTCAGGACACTCGTAGGGTCTCTCCCCGGTGTGGATGCGCTTATGCTGGATGAGGATGAAGCTGTGCTTGAAGCCCTTCCCACAGTCAGAACACTCGTAAGGCCTCTCATCACTGTGAGTGCGATAGTGCTTGAGGAGATCGGAGCTGTTCGGAAACCACTTCCTGCATTTATCACACTCGTAGGGTCTCTCCCCAGTGTGGATGCGCCAGTGGGCAACAAGGGCAGAGTTTTGCTTGAAGCCCTTCCCACAGCTGGAGCAGCAGAACGGTCTCTCATCCTTGTGAATGCAATAGTGCTCGAGGAGAGTGGAGCTGGTCTGAAACCTCTTCCTGCATTTATCACACTCGTAGGGCCTCTCCCCAGTGTGGGTGCGCCGGTGGTTGACAAGGTGTGAGTTGAGCTTGAAGCCCTTCCCACATTCATGACACTCATAAGACCTCTCATCCTTGTGAGTGCAATAGTGTAGGAGGAGACTGGATCTGGTCTGAAACCTTTTTCTGCATTTATCACACTCGTAGTGCCTCTCCCCAGTGTGGCTCTTCTGGTGCACAGACAGGCCTGAGCTGCGGCTGAATCTCTTCCCACACTCCCCACACTCATAGGGTCTCTCCCCAGTGTGGATGCAACGGTGGATCATGAGAGTGGAGCGGTGCTTGAAGGCCTGCCCACAATCAGGACACCTCTAAGGCCTCTCATGCGTGTGAGTGCGATAGTGTTTGAGGAGACAAGCTCTTTGCAGAAAGGTCTTCCTGCATTTATCACACTCGTAGGGTCTCTCCCCAGTGTGGCTCTTCTGGTGCACAGACAGGCCTGAGCTGCGGCTGAATCTCTGCCCACACTCCCCACACTCATAGTGTCTCTCCTCAGTGTGGATCCTCCAGTGCAGATTCAGGTTTGAGCTCTGGCTGAATCTCTTCCCACACTCCCCACACTCGTAGGGCCGTTCCCCTGTGTGGACTCTCTGGTGTTTGGTCAGTTCCCATCTCCACCTGAATCCCTTCCCACGTTGCGAGCACTTGTGGGGCTTCTCCCCACGGTGAAGCTGCTCACGCAGCCCCAGCTCCGAGCTCCGGCCGCCTCCCCGGCCCGGGCTGGCTCTTTCCTGCTGGGATCCTCGGGCTGTGCGTTGCAGCCCCTCCTGCTGCGGGATCTGTGGGGCTTTTCCTCCCCGTTGCATTCCTGCGCCGTGGAGCCGCTGCAAACGGCCTCTTGCCCGGGGCTGTGCCGCGGGGATTTGTCCTCCCTGCTGTCCGTGCTCAGCTCCTTGTCTGGGGGAGGAAGGACAAGGACAGGATGGGATTTGCCTCCGTGCCACAGGGAAGGCCAAGGAGATCCCCCCAGGGCTGTGCTGCAGCCGGGGCCGTGCTGGGCTGGGAGATGGAGCAGGACACAGGGGGAAAGGGGCACTGACTTCCTCCTCACCTGCCTGCGGCTTCCGGGACATCGACATCTTCCTCACAGCTTATTCCTCCTCCTCAATGCATCCACGGTTTGGGAAATCCTGGTTTGGGGGGAAAACAAGGGCTGAGCGTGTTGGGTTTGATGGTGGTGCTACCAGAGGGCAGCTGGAAAAGTCAGCGCCCCTTTCAGCCTCGAGGGCCCGGAGCCCGCGCAGCACCGACCTCCCGCACCCCTCCAGGCTGCCAGGGGTCCCCCGGCTCCAGGATCGCCCCTGGGCACTCTCCCCGCTCCGGGGCTGCCACCTTTCCCCCCCAGCTCTGCCGGGGATCCCCAGAGCCGATATCACCCCCTCCCCGCCGGTACCGGGCGATCGCCACGCGGTAGCCGCCAAGATCCCGCCAGGGCCATTCCTGGCTTGGCTTTGGGCTCCGGCAACATCCGAACATCCCCTTAACCGCAAAATAAAACCCTCCCAGAGCCCCCCACGATGGATTTGGGGCGAGCTCCCCCTCCCCGTTCACCTGCGGGCTGGAGCTGCAGTATGAGTTGGAGTCCAATGCCACCATTGACATTGCCAATGCATTTTCCTCTGTGGAGAGTATTGTTCAAACTTGGTTAGCTGAGAGAGGACATAGTCAAGCAGAGTTACTGCGGATGGTCTAAGTAGAGCAAAGGATAGCCCAAGGTCAAAGGTCCTTGTGACAAGGGGGTTGTGGTGACAATGCTTATTGCAGCAAGAAAAAAAGGAACTAAAACAGAACTGAAAACCGCAGACATATAACAGCAAACCACAGAAATGTAGAAGCAGTTAAAAACAGAATATTGCAAAACTAACTTATGTAAGATGAAGATAACCAATAATGAGCTTGGCTTTTGTAATATGTATGAAGCTAATTAAGAAGTGTATAAAAGCAGAACTGTTTTATCAATAAATCAAGTCTTGCTGATGACCATCTGGTGTCCGCAATCTCCCTTTCTCCGTCACATGGTGACCCCGACGTAGCCCTCCTCATCAACAAAGAAAACGGGGGAGGACGTGCCACGGCGGAGAAAGTAGGAGTTGGGTCCTGATCGCAGCCAGGACGGTGCAAAAATCTGCCAGACAAACGGCACCCCCAAAGACCATAAAGGTGGTTTTGGGCCATACGTGCCACCCGAGCCTGGAGAGCTGCAACAGCGCTGATAACAGAGATGGATAGGCAAGTGGCATATAAATTATTTACTCGTACTCTACAGCAGTGCAATGTTCAAGGAATTGATTTAAAAAAAAACTTACCAGGGTTATTAGCATGGGGGTATGCAAAGAGTTGTTTTGTTGTGCCGCAAACAGTACATGAATTGTCAAAATGGCATAAACTTAGTGATAAACTATGGGAGGCTGTGTTAAATAGTGATAAAACAGCAAAGAAACTGAGTAAAATATGGAAAATAGTACATAATGCTTTGTTGCAGAAAGTAGTAGAAAAAAGGGCAGCTAGGCAAGCTATTAAAGCACATAAAAAAAATTTGTCTTACGGGCTTGAGAAAGGACAACCATTGGCCCCAGAAATAAGATCTGTGCAAATTCCAATTGCTGGGACAGCAGGGAATGGTAGTGTTAACTCAGAGGACAACTCACCCACACCGTCTGCTCCTTTACTTGAGAAGCAAGAGTTTGTGCAAAGTAAAGATGATAAACAACCACGGCCCCCATCTCAGATACATGGCATACAAAATCCAATCCCGGGTCCTGAAGGTGACTCGTTGAAGGAAATGGCACAGCAAAGACGGGAGGCATGGAAAAGCTTGGCACAACAGTCAGTGTTGGATAGGAATGGGAATGTAGTCCCTACCTCTAGATTTATGGCATTGCCTGCAACATTTACTCCTTTATATGACCAGCAAGGCAACCCAGCAGGGATGCAAGCAGATTTCCATCCTTTAAATTAGAAAATGCTAGCGCAATTAAGACAAACAGTGAGTCAATTTGAATTTAAGAGCGAGCCCGTAAGACAAATGTTAAATTACCTATTTAACACACAAGTCCTTTTGCCAAATGATTTAAAGAGTATCTCACGGTTGATTTTATCTGAGCATCAATTGATACTATTTGGGGCACATTGGCAAGCGTTAGTTCAAAAATCAGTGGCTACACAGCGTCAGCAGGGTAACCCACTGCATGGAGTAACTATAGATGAATTAATGGGAACAGAAAATTTTCTCAGGACTAAAGCACAGTTGTTGATAGGAGCAAATAAAGCCCAAGAGGCCATAAGATTGTTCCACAATGCTTTAAATAGGGTTAAGGAGCCTAGTGGTTTGCCTGCTTACATGGAAGTAAAACAAGGACAAGATAAGACATTTAGTGCCTTTGTTAATAAAATAGCAGCTGCAATTAACAAGGCAAAAACACCAAAATGGATAAAAGTTCATTTAATAAAACAGTGTGTAATACAAAATAGCAATCCAAATATTCAGAGACTTATAGCCACTTTACCAAGGAATTGGGGAATAAAAGAGTTGCTAAAGCGAGCTTCTATGATGCCAACAAGAAATCAGGCATTTTTAGTTGATGCTATAAAGGAATTGGGAGCAGGTTTACAAAAACAGGCAGAGGCTACTCAGTCTCAAGTGTTAGCTGCCCTTGCTCCTCTCCAGGCCTCCACAGTCACTAACAACAATCCCCCGCACAGTTACCCATCCGCCAAATGTTATCAATGCAAAAAAAGGGGTCATATCCAACGTGCGTGCCGAGCAGCAGGAGTTTGGTGCCAAACTTGTCACTCTGACACACACAATACAGCTGCCTGTCGCCGTAAGTCGGGAAACTGCAAGCAAAGCGCGTCCAGCCGTGCTATGACACAAGTGGCCAGAGGGAGAGTAACAGCGCCACCGCCTGTCTCCAACCAGCAACAGCAGGGTCCCTCGGCTTGGACCTAGCAGCAGCAATAAATGTCACCCTGTATACCAATCGGCCAAGCAAAATACCAACTGGAGTTAAAAGTCCCATAATAATTAATGGACAAGCATTTGAAGCTTTGCTTTTGGGACAATCATCAGCATCTATATTAAAACTTTTTGTTTTACCTAAAGTAATTAATGCGGATTATACTAGAGAGATACAAATTATAGCTTACACCCCTTACCCACCATTAAAAGTAGAAAAAGGTCAACATATAGCTCAGTTGCTACCACTACCGCAGTTAACTGCTAAATTAACTCCAAAAACAAAAATTCCTCGAAATTCTGACGGGTTTGGGTCAACAGGACTTACTTTGCTAACTTTAAATTTAAGGGATCGGCCAAAGAAAACTGTCAAAATTATCTTCCAAGGGAATAAAATTTTCGTCTCAGCGCTACTTGACACCAAAGCAGATACAAGTATTGTTAGTCCCAAAATATGGCCAAATCGCTGGCCTTCCTATGCATCTACACAGACAGTGACTAGAGTTAGAGGTTATACTTTGGCCAAAAAATCGCCAACAGTAACGCTGCACATAGATGGGCAACAACTCAACATGGTTTTTTCCATTGTACCGTTACCTCCTTCAGTTTGCTGTTTGATTGGCCGTGATGTACTTTCCCAACTGAGTGTAGTGCTGACAAACGCGTACCCTTTGGGGTAACTGCCATTGCTTGGACTTTCCCCCTTCCACTCACCTAGACAACCAAGGAACCAGTAATGGTTAAGCAATGGCCATTAAAAAAGAAAAGTCTTGAACAAGCTCATCAGTTGGTAAAAAAACAGTTTCAACAAAAACATTTAAAACTATCTACAAGCCCCTGGAATACACCCATTTTTGTAATAAAAAAAAAAATCAGGAAAATATCGACTTTTACATAACTTGAAAGCTGTAAACAACCAAATGGAACCAATGAAAGCCCTACAACCAGGACTTCCTAACCCAGCCATGATACCAGAAAATTGGCCCATTTTAATTATTAATCTTAAGGACTGCTTTTTTACCATCGCCTTGCATCCAAATAACACAAAACGTTTTGCATTTACATTGCCAACCATTAACAGAGGTGAGCCAAATAAAAAATTTAAATGAACAGTGTTGCCACAGAGAATGCGTAATTCACCTACATTATGCCAACTATATGTAGATGCTGCTTTACAACCACTAAGACAGAAAATGCCACGAACAGTAATTTACCATTATATGGATGATATTTTGTTTTCACAAAACTGTAAATTTACAAATGAACAAATAGGAATCATTAAATCCACCTTGGCAAACTTTTCACTAGTTGTGGCACCAAAGAAAATACAACAATCAAAACCTTAGAAATATCTTGGTTAGACTATAACTAAACAAAAGGTTAAGCCACAAAAATTACTATTGAATATAAAGATTTCAACCTTGCATAAAGCCCAAAAACTTTTAGGAGACCTACAGTGGTTAAAGCCAATAACAGGCATTCCAAATACATTGTTGCAAGCTTTGCAACCGTTGTTAAAGGGAACAGATCCTTGCACCCCTGTTCACGTTACCCCGCAACAAGAAAAGACACTACAGCAAATTGTAAAATGTATAACAAATAAATTTGTATCCCGAAAACAACCTAGTTGCCCAATAAATTTTACCATCTGGCATAGTAATAGACACTTATTAAGAGCACTTACTCAGCTAGAAAAGAAAACGGGGGAGCCAAGGGTACTAGAATGGATATCACCACCTTTACAAACAAGGAAAACAATAACCACAAAAATTGAAAATTTGGCTATGCTACTTAGAAAAGGACGATTGCGCATTTTAGAAGTTACAGGCCAAGAACCAGCAGAAATTTACCTGCCCATAGAGAAACCGACATTGGACTGGTACATGTTGAATTCTACAGAGTTTGCTGAGGCACTGCTGGGATCTGGAGCACAGGTGGAAACTGGAGCTTTAGCACCTAAGGCACTGCAGTGGATTGGAGAATGGAGTTGGATTACCAAGACGCTGCGGGAAGAAACACCCATAGCTAATGCCACAACAGCCTTCACGGATGCCGGAAAAAAGTCTCGCCGAGCGGCTATCGTGTGGAAAGAAAAAGCAGAATGGAAGCAACAGATTCTTGAAGCAACACCTCAAGATAGCCTGCAGACATTGGAGCTATTAGCAGTGACATAGGCCATTACTCATTTAGATGGACCTTTGAATGTAGTGTCTGATTCTCTTTACGTGGTGGGAGTGGTATGTAGAATAGAGGATGCTAGTGTGAAAGAGGTTAGCAACAGGAGATTGTATGAGCTGTTTTTACAGTTAAAGAGGGCCCTAATGGATAGAAAAGAGCCCTATGCAGTGATTCACATTCGAAGTCACAAATGGGATTTGGGTTTAGGAGAAGGAAATGCAAGAGCTGATAGATTGGTGATGCCGGTTGAAAACTTGCCTTTAATTAGCAAAACAGTAATGGCTAGAGAGGCATATCATAATGCATATCATCATAATGCTAAAGGATGGTGAGGCAGTTTGGTATTAACATTAGTGAGGCCAAGGCTATTGTTAGAGCATGCCCTATTTGTAGTCACCATAACGGGGGAGTAGGACTAGGATGTGGAGTGAACCCAAGAGGAATAAAGATCAATGAAATATGGCAGATGGATATAACACACCTACAAAGTTTTGGACGATTGAAATATATCCATGTCACCATAGACACTTTTAGTGGGTTCATATGGGCCACAGCACAGGCAGGAGAAAAAGCTATTCATGTTATCAGACACCTTTCTAGCTGCTTTGCAGTCATGGGGGTTCCAGCTGAAATTAAAACAGACAATGGTCCTGCCTATGTTAGTGATAAAGTCAGAAAGTGGTTAGAATCCTGGGGAATAAAACATGTTACTGTAATACCACATTCTCCCACTAGACAAGCAATTATCGAAAGAGCCCATGGAACATTAAAGCGATATATACTCAAGCAAAAAGATCAGGTTGATCCCTATACAAAATTATCCAAGGCTCTTTACGTTATCAATCATTTGTGTGTTTTTGGGGAAAACAAGGATTCTGAAGCCATTAGACATCATACATCATACAGCACAGGTGGTGCCCAGCCAGAAACCTGGGTGCGATACAGAGACCCTAAAACAGGGATATGGCAGGAAGCAGCAAAAGTTTTGTTTTGAGGCAGAGGTTATGTGTGTGTCTCTACTCTTTCAGGAACATTATGGGTGCCAGCCAGATGGACTAAAGTGGTACTGCAGAAACCTGTGAATGATTCCAGAGTTGGAACCGGACAGCGAACTTCGAGGACTGAGGAATAGACTATTTCTTCAACAGGAAATAAAGGAACTAAAGGTTTTACTGGGAAAACCAATTTGTTGTGATTGGGAATCTGATCCTGATAACTTTTTGTGAAATTTAGATGAGTGTAAACGACAAGTGATTATAGAAATTGTTAAAGAGCATTTGGATTTGAAAACTAACAAATGCTGGAATTGTAAAGGAAAGCATTGCAAAGGACCAGCTTTAATATTACTGTATTGTGGGAGGTGTGAAAGAATATTAATACAGACTCAGTGGGGGTTTTCACAACCATTGTGTGTGAATTGCACTTGGAGAGTTCGAATGCGATCATGGCAAACCGCCATTAGAGAAGCAACAGGTGCCAGCAACACAAGGGAAGCCTTGTTGTTAATAGAAAATAGAGCCAACCTATATAGGCTGCATATTCGGTGGAGGTTGCAAAACGCCATTGAGGACATAAGGTACTGGAGAAAAAGCAAACTTTTAGGAGTAACTTGTGTAGGTGAGAAACAGAGTGAAAATTTGCCTGAAATTAGAGAGAATTTGGCAGAAACGGATCCTAAACTAGCAAAACTTTTACTTGGAATCAAAACCCTTGTTATAGAATAAGAAATAGAGGTATTAATACTTGTTATTATCATTAGAGTAACAAATTCAGTGGGAAATAAGTTGATTACTCATTTTGGTCCCCAAGAGAATGTTTGGGTAACCATAGCAAATCAAACAGGGCAAACTTCAATGTGTTTAAGTGTGGGTAGTATTAACAGCCCCTTTAAAACGTGCTTATTTGGAATACCAATTTGGCAACCCTCGGAGTTTAATGGCTTTGTAAATGATCCTTTTGTACTAAATGAAAAGCAAGTTATGGCAGAATTTAGTAGATATGCTTATGGTTTCACTCGTGGTCAACTCGACAAAAGATGGCAGTGCCGTATTATTTTAGCCCTTAATATCACACTTACTTCCCCACCTGAGGAAATTAATATTGTAGGATGTAGTAATGCCAGCTTTAAAAACAGAACAAGTGGGTGGCTATCCTTTGGGCCACGGTGTTTAAATCAAAAAGACAAAGATAGATATTCATGGGCTACTTTAGATTCCGAATTAACACCTGATGATGTATTTAAGCAATGGTGGCCACAATGTGAAAGAAGCAACATAAAAAAGCCATTAAAATTACCAAAAGGTATATTTTTAATTTGTGGAAATAAAGCATAGAATGGCATTCCTGCACTACCCCTGGGAGGTCCATGCTATCTTGGACAACTGACTTTATTTCACCCCAATGTTTCACAAATGGCTAAAATTAGTAATAAAACCAGGACAAGGCGAAGCGTACATGACTTACAATGCAACGAAAAAAATAACCCTAAATTTTGGTCAAAATTAAAACAAGTAATTGTAGCTACTATATTACCAAGCGCAGCTGCTCGCAAAGCAATGGTATTAGCAGAACAAGTAGCTTGTTGGGCAAGAGATGAAATTAACATAACTTCACAAATATTAAATAAACTTACAGCTGATGTATCTAGTGTAAATCATGCCATATTGCAAAACCGTGCTGCAATTAATTACTTATTATTGGCTCATGGACATGGTTGTGTTGAATTTAAAGGCATGTGTTGTATGAATCTTTCTAATCATTCGGTATCAATTCATGCAAAAATAACAAAACTACAAGAACACCTTCATAACTTAAAGAAGCAAGAAAGCTTGGAATTAGAAGGATGGCTTAAATCCCTTGGGTTAAGTCCATGGCTTGTTTCATTTTTACAACAATTAATAACCATAGGAGTTGTTGTTTTTGCTATTTTGCTTTTTGTGCCATGTATTGTAAAATGCTTGCAGAATATGGTATTACAATTGGTAAATCAAAAGTGGAAAACAAATTTGTTAGCCCAAAAAGAAAACGGGGGAAGTGTGGAGAGTATTGTTCAAACTTGGTTAGCTGAGAGAGGACATAGTCAAGCAGAGTTACTGCAGATGGTCTAAGTAGAGCAAAGGATAGCCCAAGGTCAAAGGTCCTTGTGACAAGGGGGTTGTGGTGACAATGCTTATTGCAGCAAGAAAAAAAGGAACTAAAACAGAACTAAAAACCGCAGATATATAACAGCAAACCACAGAAATGTAGAAGCAGTTAAAAACAGAATATTGCAAAACTAACTTATGCAAGATGAAGATAACCAATAATGAGCTTGGCTTTTGTAATATGTATGAAGCTAATTAAGAAGTGTATAAAAGCAGAACTGTTTTATCAATAAATCGAGTCTTGCTAATGACCATCTGGTGTCCACAATCTCCCTTTCTCCAACATTCCTCCATTCCTTTGGCAGCAGAGTGCAGGCCTCAGTTTGCTTTCACCTGGAGAGGCGTGCAGTACACCTGGAACCGACTGCCCCAGGGGTGGAAGCACTGTCCCACCATCTGTCATGGACTGATCCAGGCTGCACTGGAAAAGGGTGAGACTCCAGAACATTTGCAGTACATTGATAAAATCATTGTGTGGGGAAACATGGCAGTGGAGGTATTTGAGAAAGGAAAAAAAATCATCCAGATTTTGCTGTGAGCCAGCTTCGCCATGAAAAAGAGCAAAGTCAAAGGACCTGCCCGAGAGATCCAGTTCCTGGGAGTGAAGTGGCAAGATGGACGGGCCCAGGTCCCTACTGAGGTCATCAATAAGATCACTGCAGTGTCTTCACCAACCAGCAAGAAGGAAACACAAGCTTTGCTAGGTGCCATAGGATTTTGGAAAATGCACATCCCTGAGTACAGCCAGATTGTGAGCCCTCTCTGCCTGGTCACCCGCAAGAAGAACGATTTCCACTGGGGCCCTGAGCAGCAGCAAGTCTTCGCCCAGATCAAACAGGAGATCGCTCATGCTGTGGCCCTTGGCCCAGTCAGGATGGGAGCAGAGGTAAAGAATGTGCTCTACTCTGCAGCCAGGAACCATGGTCTGTCCTGGAGCCTTTGGCAGAAGGTGCCTGGTGAGACCCGAGGCCGACCCCTGGGATTCTGGAGCAGAAGTTACAAAGGGTCTGAAGCCAATTACACTCCCACAGAGAAGGAAATCTTGGCTGCCTATGAAGGAGTTCAAGCTGCCTCAGAGGTGATTGGCACGGAAGCACAGCTTCTCCTGGCACCCCGACTGCCAGTGCTGGGGTGGATGTTCAAAGGAAAGGTTCCGTCTACCCACCACGCCACCGACGCCACGTGGAGCAAGTGGATTGCCCTCATCACGCAGAGCACCCGTATTGGCAACCCAAATCACCCTGGGATTTTGGAGATAATTACAAAAAGATTTTGGTCCCGCTGACGAAGAAGAGCAGAAGCAAGCGACCCAGGCTGAAGAAGCCCTACCGTACAACCAACTGCCAGCAGATGAAACAATCTACGCCCTTTTCACCGACGGTTCCTGCCACATCGTGGAGATGAACCAGAAGTGGAAAGCAGCCATATGGAGTCCCACACAACAGGTTGCATAAGCTACTGAAGGAGAAGGTGGATCTAATCAACTTGCTGAAGTCAGCTACTCAGCTAGCCTTGGACATTGCTGAGAGAGAGAAATGGCCAAATCTCTACCTTTATACCGATTCATGGATGGTAGCCAATGCTCTGTGGGGTTGGCTGGAAAGGTGGAAAAATGCAGACTGGCAGTGTAGAGGAAAACCAATCTGGGCTGCTGATGAGTGGAAAGACATTGCCACTCAGGTAGAGAAGTTACCTGTAAAAGTCCATCATGTAGGTGCCCATGTCTCCAAGAGTAGAGCTAACGAGGGGCACCAAAACAAGCAGGTAGATCAGGCTGCACAGATAAAAGTGTCAAAGACAGATTTAGATTAGCAACACAAGAGAGACTTGTTCCTAGCTCGATGGGCCCATGATGCCTCAGGTCATCAGGGCAGAGATGCCACCTATAAGTGGGCACGAGATTGAGGGTTGGATCTAACCATGGACAGTATTTCTCAGGTTATCCATGACTGTGAGATGTGTGCTGCCATCAAGCAAGCCAAGCGGGTGAAGCCCCTCTGGTATGGGGATTGGTGGTCCAAATATAAGTACAGGGAGGCCTGGCAGATTGAGTACATCACACTGCCTCAGACCCACCAAGGCAAGCGCTACGTGCTGACCATGGTGGAAGCCACCACTGGGTGGTTGGAGACCTACCCTGTGCCTCATGCTACAGCATTTTGGGCCTTGAGAAACAAGTCCTTTGGAGGCATGGTACTCCTGAGAGAATTGAGTCAGACAATGGGACTCATTTCAAGAATAGCCTTATAAACACCTGGGCTAGGGAACATGGCATTGAGCGAGTGTACCATATCCCCTACCATGCACCAGCTGCAGGCAAAGTGGAGAGGTACAATGGACTGTAAAAAATTACCTTGAAAGCATTGGGTGGGGGATCTTTCAAGAATTGGGAGCAGCATCTAGCAAAGGCCACCTGGTTAGTTAACACCCGAGGTTCCACCAACCGAGCAGGCCCTGCCCAGTCTGAGACTTTGCATACAGTAGATGAACTCCCAGTAGTGCATGTCAGAGGTTTCTTAGGGAAAACAGTTTGGATCAATTCTGCCTCGAATACAGACAAAGCCATTTGTGGAATAGTCTTTGCTCAGGGACCAGGTTGCATATGGTGGATAATGCAGAAAGATGGGACAACATGATGTGTACCTTAGGGAGATCTGATTGTTGGGTGAGAATCATATGTAGATATTACTACTGGATGTCACTGTCATTGTGTGTATATAGTTGTATCCTGTATGTGTGTGTGTGTATATATATACATATATATATCTGATGTATGTGTTTATAGAATTAGAATACATATTAGATATAGTAGTAAGCTGATGATATGGGGATAAGGGGTGGAATGTTTTGGGGTGACTTTTTGATGCTTGTATCCCCAAATTGTCTGTTGGTGTTGAATATTGAATTCTGCAGCTTTAAGACTGGTTTCAGGAGTGAAGGGGGAGAGAAAGAGGTACAGAGTTGTTATCAGAGACTGCACTTGCTCCCCCACACGCTACACACAGACCGTGTTGTCTGCACTGCATGGCAGGAGAGAGCTTTCTTTTTACTTTTAGTTAGTTTTTCTGGCTGGCTGAGGCAAAGGAGTTCCCCCGGATTGCTCTTTTCCCTTTTCCCTGGAATTCTTGGAACCTGCTCTGGACCGAAAACCCAGAAGAGCACCGAGAGCTCACACCTGTGGCCCAGCAGGCCTGGCCTGGGCCACGGCATTTCCCAGCACCAGAGGGACTGAGAACAGCCTGAGTGAGCTGGGCTGTGACCCACGGAGGGACTGAGAACAGACTGAGTGATCTGGGCTGTGACCCACGGAGGGACTGAGAACAGACTGAGTGAGCTGGGCTGTGACCCACAGAGGGACTGAGAACAGACTGAGTGAGCCAGGCTGCAACACACAGAAGGGACTCCTCTGAATTTGTCAACTCCTTCGGAGCAGGGAGAGGTTTTGCTGTTTGGTGTTGTTCATTTTTGTGCTGGGAAGTGCTTTCTCAGTTAAATAAACAGTTTTTTCCCCACTTCTCTCTAAGGGAATATTTTGAGGGCCCTCATTCAGAGGTTTCCTCCCAAATTTGCCCTAAACCAGGAGAAGGGTGTATTTTATTAAATTTCTCTTTAGAGGTGATTGCAGCATTCCATGATTGATGTTGAACCAGTGTGTCTCCTAAGGAGGCCTGGCCTGCTCAGAGAAGCTGTGCCTTGAGGTCTGACCCAATGTGGACAACCTTGCTTCACATTTCCCAGCCCCATCCTGTCTCTCCTCACTCACCTGAGACCTTCTTTGCTTGGAGAATCGGCTGCACACAGCCAAAGTGTCTAAAATAGTTTAGGTTGCTACAAAAAAAAAGGCTCCCCATTGAAAACAGACATCCTCCTCAAGTGTGTGCCAAGCCCAAGGCACCACCACAACCACTGCAGAGCTGCCCTGGGCCAGCTGGAAGGGTGGATCATCATCCCAACCTGCACTGGGCCATTGCAAGGGACTGTGGCCATGGACACTGCACTGACCCCACTGCTGGGTTTGGGTGCCACGGCAATGCTCATCAGTCCAAGTTTCCTTGGAAACCACCCCAAGGACCCATTTCTGCAGTCAGGCTCCGTGCCCACTTGCATGCAGAGCTGTTGTGTCCTCGGCTGCCACGGCACCCTCAGGACAAAGCGGTGCCAGGGCTGTTCCTGGTACAATTGCACTGACGCTCCTTGATGCAGTCAGGGGCCACGGCACAGCCACAGAGACCCTTCCTTCGTTTGTGCCACAGCAACCAAGGCCTGGAGCCATTGTGATGGCTGCTTGTCATGGAAACCTGCCCTGGGCCTCTTGCTCAGGGCTGGTGTCACTGCCCAGAGCCAGAGGGGATCCCTTGCTGGGGGCTTGTGCCGTGGCCACCTGCCCTGTGCCGCGCTGGCTGCTCAGGCGCAGCGGGACCAGCAGCAAAGCCCAGGGCCAAAGGCCAGGTCAGCCAGACAGAAGGTCAGCTGGGCACTGTTTCCATGGCAGCCATCCCTGGGACAGCACACCTGGGTCACCTGTGGTGGCACTTGCCATGGAAACCCCTGGGAGGGGCTGATGCCACGGCCGCTGGCACTGAGACACTGCTGGGCTCGGTGCTGAGCACAGGGCTGAGCACACAGAGATGGTTTTGTTCTTGCTGAGCCTGCACAGAGCCAAGGCCTTTCCTGCCCCTCATCCAGCCATGCTGGGGAGGGGCTGGGGCTGCAGGGGAGGTTGGGAGTGGACACAGGCAGGACAGGTGACCTCAACTGACCCCAGGATATCCCAGACCATGGCACATCATGCTCAGTGTATAAAGTGGGGAAAGGAGGCAGGAATTGAGGGGACATTTGGAGTGATGGTGTTTGTCTTCCAAGGTAACAAGCAGGATGAGACTCAGTTTCACCAGTGGGCAGGGTCAGCACCAAAGACACAGACACCAACTGAAGGAATGTGTAATTTATATAACACAAAACTGCAAAGAATCACACAAGGAGAAGCTCAGCAAAGCACAGAATCGTTAGCAAATAATTACAAAAGGAGAAGCTAAGCAATGCACTCAATCATCACTACCAAAGATTGCCCACAGTGATTTAGAAAGATCCATCACCAGTTACCCCCATACTTTACCATCACCCAGGTGCACACATCAGCTGGGGGAAGCTGTCACAGCCAAGGACTACAGAGCCACTCCCAGACACTGGGAATTCCTGCAGGTGCCTCCAGCCACAGGTGAGGATTCCAGCCCCGCTGTGAGAGGGCCCAGCTCTGACAGTGCTGAATAAAGAATCTGACAGCACTTCTACTGCAGGAACATTGGTTTAACTCTCCTGTTTGGTTTCTCCCAAAGCCTGGCCAGGGCTCAAGGAGGAACTGAGGGAGTTGACTTTGACCAAATACCCCCAAACAAAGACAGATGGGATTTTGTTTGGTTTCTAAACACAGAAACGTAAATGAATGTTTCACCAATGCAGAGATACAGAGATGATATTGCTAAAAATGCCTCATTAGTGAGCAGGTAACAATATAACATTTGGTTGGAAGGTTCATCTAGAGGTCAGCTTTGGCTCAGAGTCTGTGTTCAGGCCTTGGTACTTCAATCAGTGCTTTGACCAAGGCATGAACTACAACCTTCATAACAATTCTTTCAATACTTGAGTCTTAGATTTAGGTGTGAGGCATAAAGGCATCACCTCTTGTTCTTCAATTAAGTGCTGTTCAAGTTCATTACTCAGAGCTGTAAGTCACATTCCTTCTAAAACATGCTTAATTAGTTGTATTCTTTGTATTAGTATTCTTTGTGTTTATAAAATTCCCACTTTTTCTTGAGACTGTGCCTCTTTTTAGAAAAGTCTCAATACTCAATTTCCCAGCACAAAGTGTCACAACAACTCTAACACAGAATCATAATACACCAAGTGCTGACACTGCAATGATTGCAGTGACTGCCACAAATGCATTTCACAGCAGCCTCCAGTTTGGCAGCCATGAAGCCAATCTCACCAAGAAGAATTTTCTTCTTTCTGCTACTCTTCTACTGCTCTTTCTATCAGGGTGATTCCTGACTGTTGGACTTCAAACTCATCACTGACAGAAGTGCAACATTCCTGTCTCATGATAGCCCAGGCTCCTCCTTGGCCAGCAAGCAGATAATCCAAAACCATGCAGCTCTGTAGAGCCCATTTGTGTTTGTTGGAGCTCATAGGATGTGCTATTGGATATTTTCACAGTATCATTTTCTACTTCTTCTAATAATCAATGCAGCTCATTAATGCAAACTCCACAGGACAAGGCAGTGCACATGGGGCACAGGGTGAACCAGAGTCTTTGGCTTCCTGAGACCAAAGGCACTCTTTAGGGGGAAAACGTTCTCTCAGCCCTAACTCTTCCTGGTGGGTGTTGCTGAAGTACCCTCAAGGGAGGCATCAGCATAGCCTGGGAACAGGACCCAAACCATCCTTTAGAAGCCATTTACAGGCATTGTTTCTGCACATCCAGCAGGCTCCATTCCCAGTACCAAAGGTCTGATTTCCCATTTCCCACTGTGGGCTGCTGATGGATCCAGGGCTCCTCCCTGTGCTCCTGTTGTGTCCCCAGTGCCTTTGGGCCAGAGGAGTTTCACAGTGGCCCTGCAGCTGGGAGTGCTGTAACACTGACCCTGACCAGGTCCAGCACCCCGAGTTCTATTGACATTGGGAGTGAGGGTAAAGCACAGAAATCCTTTCACATTGTGGCCTCTAACTCTAACAGGGTTCGGTTTCTACTGAAGAGAAATCCTAGTGAATCTGTAAAACTGATAACTGTATTCCTTTGTTCCACAGCACAGTTTTCTGTATCTGTCCCTGCACTGACTCTGTTATGAGTCAGAGCCCACTGACAGAGGTCTGCCACCCCACAGGGAACCCCACTCCTCCCAATATCAGTTGAGAACATACCCAGCAATTGGCTACATGGAGTATTTTGGCTACTTCACTCTTTAAATTTTCATAATAATTTCATGACTAATCCTTGGTGAAACTCTAGAGGCGTTTCTGGTGAACAAGATTCTGGCTGACTCTCAAGATACAACTTACAGACATAAGCAGTACTTTAGGGACAAGGTTACTCATTCTTTTTCCTCAGTCTCATCCGGGTTAGGAGCAATAATTCCATTGTCCATGGAGCTGGTGCCTTTTTAATTCCAGAATAATGTCCCCAAGGTCCTTTGCTGTTCAGCTTTCCCGTGCTGTCTGTGGGTGACAAGGCTTGGTGGGGTCCTTTCCCCTCCAGCTGGAGAGGTGCCGGGTCCCAGTCCCTGAGGGGCCCCAGGCTCCTGGTTGGAATTCGTGTGGAAGTGCCTCAGTGTCACATCAGCCTTCACATGGAGCCCCGTGGATCAGAGCATTTTCCAAAGAGATGTTGGGGCACACAGGGAGATTTGGTCTGGCAGGATCTGTAAAACAATATCCCATAACATCCACTTGTTCTCACATGGACACTCGGCTGCAGGGACACATTCCCATCGCTCCTGGCCAGGTTTCAGGGTTCAAGTGCTGTCTTTCCCCAGAGCTGTTCCTTCAGCTGGCTTGGGAGGGCCATTTGGCCTCTGCACCCACATTTTGCGTCCATTATTAGGGCTCCTGGATCCAAATGCTTTATCTCCACAAACAATGGTGATTTGAGGTGGGTCTCTTTTTCTCACTAGTGTTTTTAAAACTTAAATATCAATAATTGTGCTACTGTGTCATAGGGCTAAATAATCCAATCTTGTTCACTATTGTGTAAAAGGATTACCTTGATTTCTCCTTGACAATCTGCATCAATTACTTTTCCTGTGACATGAACACTTTGCAAAGCCAAGCTCCAGAGAGCAGTTCCCCAACCAAAGTGTCCTGGAGTAATTGGAATTCCTCTTTCTGTATTGAAAACTCTCATTTGCTTCTGATTCATCCTAATGAATTCCACTGCATCCAAGTCCACCTCTGCAGCCTCTGGCGTGGCTCTGTCAGGGGCCATCGCACGCAGAACAATTTCCCAGCAAGTCCAAGTCTCACTAGCCATGGCTGTATTTGCAAACTGGGTGCAGCCATGCACATCCAGGGGCTTCCCATTTCCCTGTGGGCCTATTGTTAAGGGTATGGAGCACATCTGGGAGATGGGCTTTCCATCAGAACAGGCTCTCATCTCTTCATTTTTTAAACTGTTCTTTTAACAAACATGCATCTGTTCAATCCTCCAGATTGTGGATAGTCTGGTATATGAAAAACCCAGCAATCTTCATCACCATGTTTTCCACAGTAACAGATAACACATTCCACATCACAGTATCAGCAAACCCCATTAAAACAGTGTCCTGGTTTGAAGGACAGGTGTCTGCCAAGAACGGCAGAAATTTTCCTTTGAAGCACAGACCCGAATTCCACTCCCCCCCAAATACTATAAACGTTTGAATCAAGGACTCTGAGGCAGAGATAAGGGGGTAGGAATAACAGCTCTTTTACTAATATATCTAACTGTACCACCAGACACAACAGCAGTTGTTAAAATTACTAACAAAACAGAACAGATTACTCGGTTCCAGTCCTTTCTTTAGCTGTGAGCACGCTCTCTCTCGGCGGGAGCGGAGGCGGGAGGGGGCGGCCGCGGCCTCGCCAGTCTCAGGGGGGAGCGGCTGGAGCGGGCAGGTCCTCGTTTGAGTTCTGGTGGTCAGCTGTGTCCGCAGAGACTGGAGGCTGGAGCAGGGCAGATGCAGGCAGGTGATGGCAGAGGGTCTGGCTCTCCTGCATTCGGCCATGTGGCTTCAAGACCGAGAGGATCCTCCTCCCAGCTCCCCAGAAACAAGAGTCCCCTCCGGAAGCATGAGAGCCACTCTCCAAGGCCATCCCACCTACCCCTTTTGTCCAGAGCCCGCAAAGATCCGCGGTGTAACCGGCAGCTCCATTGGCATGACAATGGGAAAAATTCTTTAAATTGACACAGCAATAGGAAAAACACTCAACCCCCAACATTATCCACCCCGAATTTTTTCCATGCCAACATGCTACAGCAAATTAAAACTTTTATATTATATACATACATGCAGTTACAGGCACAGTATCATAGATAGTTCACCCTAGAACAAGGTCTCCTTGGGGTATGCATCGGGTCTCTCCATCCTTTTGCATCACCCACCAAGTGCAACCTGGTCCTTGAGCGAAAACCACCCCATGAACAGGATTGTCTTTGCTGGAGGGAGAGTTCAGCAAAACAGTTTTTCCTAACATGCCTCTCAGGTGTACCACAGGTACCTTATCTCCATCTGGTGTTCCCAGGGGATCAGATTGGGCAGGGCCTGCTCGGTTAGTGGAACCTTGGGTATTCACTAAGCATGTGGCCTTTGGTAGATTGATCTCCCAGTTTTTGAAAGTCCCCCCACCAAGTGCCTTTAAGGTGGTTTTAGACAGGCCATTGCACCGTTCGACTTTCCCAGCTGCTGGTGCATGGTAGGGAATAGGATACACCCACTCAATGCCATGTTCTCTAGCCCAGGTGCTTATAAAGCTATTTCTGAAATGAGTCCCGTTGTCTGACTCAATTCTCTCAGGGGTACCATGCCTCCAGAGGACTTGTTTTTCCAGGCCCAAGATGGTGTTCCAAGCAGTGGCATGAGGCACAGGGTAGGTCTCCAACCACCCGGTGGTGGCTTCCACCATGGTCAGCACGTAGCGCTTGCCTTGGCGGGTCTGAGGCAGTGTGATATAGTCAATCTGCCAGGCCTCTCCGTACTTGTACTTGGACCACTACCCCCCATACCAGAGGGGCTTCACCCGCTTGGCTTGCTTGATGGCAGCACACATCTCACAGTCATGGATAACCTGGGAGATGCTGTCCATGGTTAGATCCACCCCTCGGTCTCGTGCCCACTTGTAGGCGGCATCTCTGCCCTGATGACCTGAGGCATCGTGGGCCCATCGAGCTAGGAACAATTCTCCCTTGTGTTCCCAATCTAAGTCTATCTTTGAGATCTCTATCTGTGCAGCCTGATCTACCTGCTTGTTATGCTGGAGTTCTTCATTAGCCCGACTCTTGGGAACATGGGCATCCACATGACGGACTTTCACGGGTATCTTCCCTACCCGAGTGGCAATGTCTTTCCACTCATCAGCAGCCCAGATTGGTTTTCCTCTACATTGCCAGTCAGCCTTTTTCCACCTCTCCAGCCACCCCCACAGAGCATTGGCTACCATCTATGAATCAGTGTAAAGGTAGAGCTTTGGCCATTTCTCTCTCTCAGCAATGTCCAAGGCCAGCTGAACAGCTTGGAGTTCAGCAAGCTGACTTGATCCACCTTCTCCTTTAGCAGCTTATGCAACCTGTCATGTGGGGCTCCATACGGCTACTTTCCACTTCTGGTTCATCCCCACAATGCGACAGGAACCGTCGGTGAAAAGGGTGTAGCATGTTTCATCTGCTGGCAGTTGGATGTATGGTGGGGCTTCTTCAGCCCGGGTCACTTGTTCCTGCTCCTCTTCGTCAGCGAGACCAAAATCTTCACCTTCTGGCCAGTTTGTAATTATCTCCAAAATCCCAGGGCGATTTGGGTTGCCAATATGGGCGCGCTGTGTGATGAGGGCAATCCACTTGCTCCATGTGGCGTCGGTGGCGTGGTGGGTAGAGGGAACCTTTCCTTTGAACATCCACCCCAGCCCTGGCAGTCAGGGTGCCAGGAGAAGCTGTGCTTCCGTGCCAATCACCTCTGAGGCAGCTTGAATTCCTTCATAGGCAGCCAGGATTTCCTTCTCTGTGGGAGTGTAATTGGCTTCAGATCCTTTGTAACTTCTGCTCCAGAATCCCAGGGGTCGGTCTCGGGTCTCACCAGGCACCTTCTGCCACAGGCTCCAGGACAGACCATGGTTCCCGGATGCAGAGTAGAGCACATTCTTTACCTCTGCTCCCATCCTGACTGGGCCAAGGGCTACTGCATGAGCGATCTCCTGCTTGATCTGGGCGAAGGCTTGCTGCTGCTCAGGGCCCCAGTGTAAATGGTTCTTCTTGCGGGTGACCAGGTAGAGAGGGCTCATAATCTGGATGTACTTAGGGATGTGCATTCTCCAAAAGCCTATGGCACCTAGGAAAACTTGTGTTTCCTTCTTGCTTGTTGGTGGAGACATTGCAGTGATCTTATTCATAATCTCAGTGGGGACCTGGCGCTGTCCATCTTGCCACTTCACTCCCAGGAACTGGATCTCTTGAGCAGGTCCTTTGACTTTGCATATTTTAATGGCAAAACTGGCTCCCAGCAAAATCTGGATGATCCTCTCTCCCTTCTCAAATATCTCCATTGCTGTGTTCCGCCACACAATGATGTCATCGATGTACTGCAAATGTTCTGGAGCCTCACCCTTTTCCAGTGCAGCCTGGATCAGTCCATGGCAGATGGTGGGGCTGTGTTTCCAGCCCTGGGGCAGTCGGTTCCAGGTGTACTGCACGCCCCTCCAGGTGAAAGCAAACTGAGGCCTGCACTCTGCTGCCAAAGGAATGGAGAAAAACGCATTGGCAATGTCAGTGGTGGCATACCACTTCATTGCCTTGGACTCCAACTCATACTGCAGCTCCAGCATGTCCGGCATGGCAGCGCTCAGCGGTGGAGTCACTTCATTCAAGGCACAATAGTCCACAGTCAATCTCCATTCTCCATCAGGTTTTTGCACAGGCCAGATGGGGCTGTTGAAGGGTGAGTGGATTTTGCTGACCACCCCTTGGCTCTCCAGCTCACCGATCATCTTGTGGATGGGGATCACAGCATCTCGATTTGTCCGGTACTGCCGGCGGTGCACTGTCATGGTGGCAATTGGCACCTGTTGCTCTGTCACTTTCAGGAGTCCTACTGCAGATGGGTTTTCTGATAGTCCAGGCAAGGTTCAACTGCTTAATTCTCTCTGAATGCTAAGTAGAGCAGGCCTATCAGCAATGCCAGGCACTGTATAATAACACTAGTAATTAAAGCAGATCTGAAATCCTTGAAATCTGGTGCGGTAGCCTCAAATAACTGGGTGATGGGTTGGGAGAAAATTTCCCTTGCATTCATTACATCACAGTAAGTACCATTATTGAAATAACCCCAGAAACACGCAGTTAGAGTACGATAGCTCTGGATCCATGTGGCCACTTCCCATAGAAAATTAAAAAAGCATGAATTCCTGACATACTCAATCCACCAAACGAATCGGATAATAACTATAGTAACTTTGGTGAGGGGGCTCATATTCAAATAAGGGCTTGCAAGTGGGAGAGAGATATCTGTGGCCACATGGAGCCCAAACCAGATTGAAACGGACAGCATGTTGCCACTCAAGAGAGCTGTTACTCCTGTCTCAACTCTCCACTCAGTGCCCTCTGCCCCATGTCTGGGCGCCAAAATCTGTCATGGTTTGAAGGACAGGTGTCTGCCAATAAAGGTGGAAGTTTTCCTTTGAAACAGAGACCTTAATTCCACTCCCCCCAAGTATTATAATTGTTTGAATCAAGGACTCTGAGGCACAGATAAGGGAGTAGGAATAACAGCTCTTTTACTAATATATCTAACCGTACAAGCAGAAAAACAGCAGTTGTTAAAATTACCAACAAAACAGAACAGATAACTCGGTTCCAGTCCTTTCTTTAGCTGTGGGCACACTCTGTCTCGGCAGGAGAGGAGGCGGGAGATGGCGGCTGTGGCCGCACCGGTCTCGGGTGGGATCGGGCTGGAGAGGGCAGCTCCTCGCTAACCGTTTGTGTCCAGGTGATTCGCTGTGTCTGCAGCGGCAGGAGGCTGCAGCGGGGCAGATCCAGGGCAGGTGATGGCAGAGGGTCTGGCTCTCCTGTATTTGGCCACATGGCTGAAGACTGGGGGATCCTCCTCCAAGCTCCCCGGTAACAGGACTCCCCTCTGGAAGCACCAGAGGCCCTCTGGAAACGGATCCCACCTACACCTTTTGTCTAGAGTCATCAAAGATCCTGGGTGTAACCTGGAGAGCTCCATTGGCATGATAATGGGAAAAATTCTTTGAATTGACACAGTAATAGAAAAACACTCAACCACCAACAACAGCACATTCCAATGCCCAATCACTCTTTTTGTGAAGAATATTTCCTCATGTCCATCTTAAATGTCCCCTGGTGCAGCTTTAAGGCTGTGCCCTCTTGTTCTGTCACTGTTCCCTAGCAGAAGAGCATGATCCCCACCTGGCTGCACCCTCCTCTCAGAGAGTTACAGAGAGTGATGAGGTCTCCCCTGAACCTCCTCTGCTCCAGGATAAACATCCCCACCTCCCTCAGCCTCTCCCATAGGACTTGTGTTCCAGCCCCCTCACCAGCCTTGTTGCCCTTCTATGGACACGCTCCAGCCCTTCCTTGTCCTTCCTAAACTGGGGGGCCCAGAACTGGACATAGCACTCCATTTTCTGCCCAACCAGTGCCAAGCACAGTGAAAGAATCACTGCCCTGCTCCTGCTGGCCACACAATTCCTGATCCATAACAGTCCCAGAGTTTGGATGAGGGAAATGGTAGGGAGGGGGTGGGGACAAAGTCTGATTGTCAGCCATGAAGAGTCTTGATGTTCAAATCTTTTCAGTTTACATTAAAAGGTGCTGGGGGTCAATATCAATTGGAAATTGCTGACATTCGTCTATAAAAAGGAAAAGAAAACCTGAGAAAACAGTTCTCTCTGCATTTTATCCAATGAAGTATATTCTCTTTAAATACACTTCTGAAATCTATCTAATTAAGCACCAAAGAATTGGAAACTTCATTTATTCCCAGGGGCTTTCCTTCTTTGGGTGTTTTGAAGAAATATTTACGAGTCTTTGCTACTGAATTCCTGAACTGAAGAGCTCAAGAAAGAAGAGGCCTCTGGAACAAAGTGAAGTAAATTTCATCAGCATCCTCCATGTGGCTGAGGATGCATCCTCATCAGAGCAGAAATGATCAGAAATGGGCACAGCTTTGTGGCTGCCCCAGCTGTGGGATGGGCCCTGGGCCTGCAGCAGGAGCAGCTCTGGAGGGCTCCAAGGCTGGGGCTGTTGTGCTGGCCTGGGCAGATGGGATGGCAGCAGGGGCTGCAGAGCTCTCAGGAGCTCAGGGAGAGGGCAGCAGGGCACACAGGGAGCCTCCTTTTGCCTTGGCCAAGCACCTTGCCCATGGCTGGGGCTGAGTCCTCTCTGAGCTGCAGCTGCTGCTGTGCCCTTGCCAGGAGCTGAGGCCGTGGGGCCACTGCCCAGAGCCCCCTGCCCTGAGCAGAGCTGTGGGGCCAGAGCCGGCTGGGCTGGGCTGGGGAGAGGCCCTTGGTGCTGCACAGAGCTCAGGGCAGCTGGCACAGCTTGCAGGGAGCTGGGCTGGCCTGAGAGAGCCTGCCAGAGAAAGCAGCAGTGTCCATCTCAGCCTGGCTGAGCGTGCAGGGGCAGGACTCAGCCCAGGCCTTGTGGGGCAGGGCCAGCGCCTGTGGAAGGCATTGGAAACAGGCAAGTGGCCCAGAAAGGAGGCTGCTCTGTGCCCTTGGTGGCATGCACAGAGCAGGGAGGGGGCCCAGGACATTTGTCAGCGCCAGCCTCTGTCCCCAGCCGTTGCCAGCCCTGGCTGCTGAGCCCAGGTTTGCCCTGGGCTGAGTTTGGCTATGGCCCAGCTCCATCCTCCCACAGGGCTCAGGGCCTGTTCCCGGCCATGGCCAGCCCTGCCTGGCCTCTCTGCTGGCCCAGAGCCCGGCAGAGCCCAGGGCAGGGCTGTCAGTGCAGGCCCACAGGTGCCACGGGCTGTGCA